>NC_143580.1:167385422-167688453 GCF_048544385.1 Mastigoproctus giganteus | reverse complement strand
GAACCCCTTTGTTCCTCTCACCAATCTTGTTGGCATTCTCTGTGCCTGTTCTAGTAATTCTACATCCTTCCTAAAATGAGGCCTCCAGACCTGTACGCAGTACTCAAGTTGTGGCCTGCTCATTGCCTTATGCAAAGGTATAATTACCTCCTTGTCTCTGCTAGCAAAATTCCTATATATCATTGACAAAAACTGCATGACCTGCTCTGGCAGCCCATCTGCTCAGAGAACTTCATATCCAACTGCACAATTACCCCCAAGGTCTTTTTCATTCTCCACTTCCCTGAGTGTAGCACCACATAGTTTCTCTTGGGTTACTAATACCCATATGCAGTACTTTGCCTTTGTCAATGTTAAACTTCAGGTGCCACTTCTCAGCCCATCTGCCTAACTTTTCTGGATCCTGTTGCAGTAGCATATTGTCTTTAGTGTCATTAACAACCCTGCCAACCTTTGTATCATCTGCAAACTTGGACATTAAGCCTAATATACCTTCTGGGGCGGTACCCCCAAAAACCTCGCTGAGACTTCTAGATTCCATTCAGAAAGAGGGCAGTTAGGTTAATTAATGACTCATCTCTAACAGAGTGTCTACATTCTCTGTCTCATAGATCTACTGTTTCTGCTGCATGCCTTTTCTACAGATACTTCCACGGGCACTGTTCTTACGAATTGGCTTCTATAATTTCCACTCTCTCTTTCAAAATGGTCCAAACACGTGCCGCCGCCACCAGCCAATATCCATTTACTGTCCAACTTCAAACTCACAGAACCAACTTTTCATCTTCCTCATTTATTCATTCAACTGCCATTTTCTGGAACAACCTTCTTTCAAACGTATTTCCTGAAAATTACAATCCACGGAAGTTTGTCTAATGTCAACAAATATCTTCTTTCACCTTCTCAACCTCCAACCCAAGCATGGTACTAAGTACTATAGGTTCTATTACCTCCCATGTTTGGGATTTTCATTAAAAAAAAAAAAAAGGGGGCTTCTTTTTGAGAGCAGAACCAGTTTCTTCAAAATTACATGCCCATGTCTTAATGGTATGAGCAAATGGTACAGGATCTTTATGCTTAAGCATAAAGTGGAAGCAAAATAAATGTCAAGCAGCCTCTTAACTCTCTCTGTTTTTGTAAAATGCCTTGATGGCAAAAGCACATTGTGCATCATTCCACTGTTCCATGGTTATTAAATGGCATGACGTGGACAAGAGTAATCATCATTCCGGTACCTAGAAAACCAGTATTTAAAATCACGTTTCCCTTTCCCACCCTGTATTACCAGAAAAAGACTTACAGAATTTCCTGCACTCTACTGGGATGGTGAATATGTAAAGCAAGATAAGTATGGTAAGCATGCAATTAGTATTTCAAACATAGATGAGTTAATTAAATAAATTAAAAAATAGATTAGATTATTATTTGCTTATTTTACTTATAACTAATTTCAATGACTAAAACTAATTATGAAAATTTTTTTGCAACTCATTTTTGTTTAGGTGGTTTACGATTTTCTGAATAAAAAGAATGCAAGGATTGATAAGAAGTCAAAATTTTAAGTTCATTTAGAAATAGTTTAAAAAAATAAAGTTAAAAATAATGGAATTATGGATATGCTGTAGTTTTAAAAGATAAAAATATTTTTTCCCTGTAGTGATTACTGTTTGTTTATTTCCCCTCCCCCTCTCTTTCTAGTGAGATGCATCTTTTTCAAGTTTGGGAACGTTATATGAAAACCATTTCTAGCTGCATTTTAAAAATGTATCATCACTGATGTAAATATTATGTTTATGTAAATAATTGCATAAAACATTTAAAATACAATGTATGTCAAAAATAAATTCCTTAAAATATCTTACTTTTTTTGAAAGCATTTTGACATTTAGGTTCATCTCAAAAATACAAATTTTTTACTTGTACTCTCTCAGCTATCTGGGAAATACTGTATTGTCCAATTGCATTTTGATATAAAAGGAATAAAATTAAATTTAATTCATTTTGTTTAATTAGGTTCAACAATACTGACTGTACAATTAATGAAACCAGTTTCAAACAGCTTCTTCCCTCAGTGCAATACCATATTCTTTAGTGGTTCTGCCTTATTGAGTCCTTTGTAGTTAGTTAACGTGGCATTATTTCTTTTAAATATTCATTATTTGTATGATGGTTTAATGCAGATGACAATAAAAGAACAGTTACTGCGCCAAATATGAAACCTACACGTCAACCACTCTTCATGAGTCTTCTTCATTAGATGAGGGGGGTATGTGGATTGAAACTAAAGATTTCTTATTTATTAATTATATTGTGTAGAAATTTACAAGTTATATCAATAAATTCCCACCTGGGAAGATTGTGTAAGGCTCATTGACCCACTTCTAGAAATGCCATTCCTTTGAACAATTGCAGCATGGCCTGTAATTGTTGGCACAAGGAATGGTTTTTGTAGAGATGGCATACACCTGGATAGAAAAGGTGCAAAAATATTTGCTTGAAACAGTTAGATGAGTTGGAAACTGCTAGCATGGGAGGAGTGGTAATATACCGAACAATAATTTTATCACAGTTAAATGCATATGTAGATTTAATTTGTGTGTTACTTCTTAAACCCATTGGGACTTGCAGTAACTTGGAATTTAGTAGTGGAAGTACAGAGCCTTCTGGAGGCCCTTATAACACAAATACAATAAGTGCTGGAACTGGTTGCTAAGATCATGGAAATTAATGAACAGTTCTTCGGAGAGTGCTAGAATCAATTAAATAACCAATTAGAAAATTCTTTCCAAAAGCATTGCCATAAACAACTACATAAGATGTACTTAAGGCTGTGGAACATGAAAGGGCAGATCTTACATATTCATATACTAATGCCATGAGGAGAAAGTTAATAAATGTGCTGAATTTTAGAAAAATGAATATACTCATAATAAGAATTTAGCAAAGAGGTTCCAGAAAATAGTAAAGGATTGTTCACTTATGTGAACACTAAAATGGAAAAGAATTAACCATATTTTTCCACTACAGGGGAATAATAAGATAGCATTGATGATCCCAAATGAATGGTTAACACATTCAGTATTTTATTTTCACCTTTGCATGCATGTGCATGTTTTTAAAGAGGAGAATACTATTAGTTCAGTATTCTGCTTTTTTAATTTTGGCATGAAATGAATGAAATGATAAGTAAAAAAGTACAAGAGCCAGTGGTGTTTATCTGACTGTACTGAAAGAAGTCAGTGTAGAAGTTCTAAATCCTGATCTCTATTAATGGAGGTATCCTAAGACTCTGATAAAGTTCCAGATTAGAAATGTGCAAATATCTTTCTCTACACAAATGGGAGAGGATTAGAATTGAAGAATGATTAGAGACTTGAGTAGTTTTGGGAGTGACACATTATTGCTCACTCTGAATTATGTAAACGTTGGTGACAAAATGCCACTCTCTGTGTTACTGTTTTTGTTTTCAGCTTTAAGTTGCAACTCATCTTATGTCTGAATTGTTATATGAAATGGTTTTCTGTCTTTATTATTTGTTTATTTGATGAAATGTATATTACTTATGACATCTTCACTCAATATGAATAGTAAGAAATAATAAAGTAAATAGCAAAGACACACACACCCGCACTCACTCTTTTTCTCGCTCACTCCACTCCCGCAATTTGTGAACACCCTCATTCCTGAAAAGTAGTTCTTAAAGTGAAAGCTTTGTCTACAAAGACAAAGTAATTCTCCCTTAGATAATGAGAGGATGCATTAAAAAAAATAAAATTTTTACTGCCAAAAATATATGACAACTGAGATAACCATAAAATTCAGTAAGATGTACATCCTAACAATAAAATTTAAAACTTTTTTAACAGTAAGATTTTAAAATTAATGATTGTTATAATGATCTTAATTGCAATACACAGTACAGATGGAATGCATTTGAGAGAAACCATATGTATGAGTTACTGAAGTATGGCTTCCTTATATTATTATCTCATGCTTGCACATGGTTGATACCAGCATCCTTTTACAAATCAAAGCAGTGTAATAAAAAAAAAAAAATTTTAATTAAATTTAAAAAAAAAAAATATATATATATATATATATCGAAAAGCTGCTTATTGATCACTGAAAAGATGAAATGACATCAAAGAAAATAGCAAACAGTTTCCCCTAGGCAATTGATTAAACTGTTCTAAGCAGAAATAACTTTCTAACAGGAGATGCTCTTGATAATTTGCACTTTCATCACGTATCCTTGATGGTACATTTTGCCAAAAGTGTACTTTAAATAGTGTACTACATAATATTTTCTTATCAGTGACCTTCTTCCTCTCTAAGGGAGGAAGAAGGCCACTGATTTGAAAGTAGCTTTACACAGAGCGAGTCTTAAGCAAGTGCATAACTTCAGGTACATTTGAGACACTAGAAATAGTAACCTCGCATCTACTCTTCACATTGGTCCATTTTTAATCTCTTATGTTAAAATGTATGACATGGATTTAGATTAGAGGTGACAGTAGTTTCCCAAATTTCATAACAATAGCATAAATGAGGTGATATGAGGTTTAGCATTATTTACAATTAACAATTATTTTTGGATGTGATGAATGAAGTGTAGTCTGAACCAAAGTTTTTTTTAAGGTTATAGCTGTAGTTTTATGTTATATGAAAAGAAGTTTGAAATCAAAGTAAATTCCTAGATCTTAATGTAACCCACAGGGGCTCACACCTGGTGCGCATGTGCTTTGCACACCCAGGGTCCTGACCTGGATATCATCATTCTTTTCTTTCTTGGTGATTCCCTTCCACTTCTGATTCTTGTTCTCTCTCTCTCTGCCGACCGGGCTAGCCGAGTGGGTAAAGTACCTGCCCGGCAACCCGAACGTCGCAGGTTCGATTCCCGCCTCGGGCTTGGATCAAAGTACTGCAAAAACCTTGGGAGGTGCAATATGGCCACAGAAGCCGATGCGCCAACAACTACCAAAATCAAATCAAATCTCTCTCTCTCTCTCTCTCTCTCTCTCTCTCTCTCTCTCTCTCTCTCTCTCTCTCTCTCTCTCTCTCTCTCTCACACACACACACACAGAGTGATTCAGATTTTTTTTTTTTGCCATTGTCTCTATTTGAAATAAGTAAAATGTGAGTGTCCAGTTAGAAAATGACTAATATTTGGCTAAATTTTCACCTTGTAAAAAAAAAAAAAAACCTTGGTCTTCAGCAACTTCATTTGCTTAAGGGGGAATCATAGAATGCTATGGCCAAGATGTGCAGAAGGCCTTTACACCACAGTTGACGGCTAAGTCAGCTGAAATGATTCTTTGCAGAAGTCTTGATAAGGCTAGATGCCTTAAAGCCTTAACCTAGTTGTAATTGTCATCATTAGTGTTCCATGACAAGATAATGCTAATTGTTTATGATGAATGATATCTGTTAAGAATATTCTTGCTGAAAGAACCAAGGTATTTAAAATCATCAGCCTAATCAAGTTTGTTAAATTGATTAGCATTAGATAAGTAAAGAAATTCAGTTCCACTGGTGAGATTCAGTTCTCACTGGTGGAACTGAATTTCTTTACTCATCTGTGGAATCCGGTACCATGGGCCTCTTCAATTTCATTTGATTAGCTTTACTTTGCACTTGGACAGATTAACTTTCAAGCCATAGAGATTTTTTTTAATGAAAAACCAAAATGTAAAAGGTGTAAGAACCTATAGTGCTTTAGGTGTAAGAACCTACCATGTGTGGTTTGAAGTCTTTGGCTAGTTGGACTATCCTATCAAAATGATACTATGCTTCTGGAAGGCATTCTGTCAATGACTATGTAATCATAAAAGCAAAGATTCTGTATGATTGTGAAAGTTTCAATGGTAACAGGAAACCAAATTTTGGGTTCTGAAAGATATAATTCATTGCAGCGATTAAGAGGCAGGGAGAGCTAAAACTCAGGAGTACACCTGTGGAGTACTTTACCCTGGAGTAGACTTGTGGTCATTTCTAAATGATTAGTCATTTTATCCTGAATTAAAATCTTGTGTTTGGATTTACATATAGGGCCTTGGATTGGCTTAGCATTCTTCTCAAGAATCCTATAATATCTGACAATCTGGGTAGCACGGTGGTTATAATCACTGTCCTCCTATGGCCCTAATATGAATCTTGTCAAAGATGAGAGCAAGGTCATATTTACACATTTTAAGGCCCGAGGCATAAAATTATTTTGACAGTAACTATTTTATTGATAAAGCATGACAGTAAAAATTTTGTATTCCAAAATAATTTATGTATATAACATAATAATCAAATACAAGTATTATATAAAATATAAGAGGTCAACAGAATAATAGTTTGAACAATGCCTGTATGGTACTAAATATTAACACATTATTAAATATCAACTAAGAACATAAGAATATTTAATATATTCTGTCCAGCCTTATAAGAGAACCCCAGACTATCTGCAACCCATATGCAGACAGGACTATTTTAAACTTCACTGGAATGTAACACCGGTTACTATTCGGTTAAAATGTTTTTTTCTCTTTCTCTTAATTTCAAAAGTTTATCAATTATGTCATCATAATTTATGGAGTTTTGTTACCTTGGACTCAATAAATAATAATGATAAATCAGACATTTTGCCACGCATTAAAAACACAGACAGTACGCTGTGGTCAACCTGTGTTCTACTATAAGCACTCTGTTAAAGAATTAAGAAATAGTAATTTTATTTTATCCTATGAATTCATCTGTTGTTTTGCAGAAATGAGTCATCTACACTTTTAGTAAATTTCACCTGTCTCTGTTTACATGGTAGGTACAAGTGGGCCCTAGTTTGGATCAGGGCATTAAAAAAATTGCTGTAAAAAAATTATATTACAGATGCCTAGTAAGGCTCCCCCTCTATTGTGAGGCCAAGGTTAATTCCTCATGTGCCTGTTCATAAGTATGGCCCCTGAATGAGATTAATCTGTATTGGCTTTTTTCACAACTTGGCTGAGCTAGTCAACTTTAGGCAAGGATTGCATGGTTTTTTTTCTCTCTTGGAAACCCAGGGTTTTTTTTTTTGTCCAGCAAACCAACTAAAGAATACATGAAATTACCCTCAGGTTCTTAATATAAGCAAGAGAAAGAATCCCATCAGCAATCAGCTTACTCAACCCATTCAAGGCCTTATACACCTCAATCAGATCACCTCGCAGGTGCCTACTCTCCTGGCACTGCAATTTACAGAACTTAAGCCTTTCTTCGTAAGAGCACCCCTTTGTTCCCCTCACCAATCTTGTTGCCCTTCTTTCTACAGGTTCTAGCAACTCTACATCCTTCCTAGAATGAGGCCTCCAGACCTGTATACAGTATTCTAGGTGTGGCCTGACCATTGCCTTGTACACCAGGATAATCACCTCCCTGTCCCTGCTAGTAAAATTCTTATATATCATTGACAAGACTCCATTACCTACCATGGCAGCCCATCTGCACTGCTCAGCAAACTTCATATTTTACTGCACAATTACCCTCAGGTCTTTTTCACTTTCCACTTCCCTGAGTGTAGTACAACACAATTGTACGTTTCCCTTGGGTTATTGCTACCCTTTTGCAGTACTTTGCATTTGTCAATGTTAAACTTAAGTTGCCACTTCTCAGCCCATTTGCCAAACTTTTCTAGATCCAGTTGGAGTAGCATACTATCTTTACTGTTGTTAACAACCATTCCAACCTTTGTATCATCTGCAAACTTGGATGTTAATCCTGATATACCTTCATCAATATCGTTGATGAATACACAAAACAACAATGGTCCCAGCACCGAACCCTGGGGAACTCCACTAATTACATTTGTCCATGAAGAGCAGTGTCCATTGATTACCACTCTTTGTTGTCTCCCACTCAACTTACCCTTAATGCCATACCTCTCCAATTGTACAGCAATTTTCCATGTGCAACAGTATAAAAAGCTTTCCTGGACAAGTATACAGCAGGCCCCCGTTATAATGCGGTTCGCTTTACTGATTCGCTATAACGCTGTTCTTACATTATAACCACATTATAACTATAACGCTGTCAAAACTCACTGTAACGCTATTTTACTAGCATACAGATTGAATTTTTGGCAAATCCGTCTTCAGTCCAGTCTGTTTTGAGCCTTTTTTTTTTTTTTTGGCAAAAGGAGAAAATAGCCACCATGAAATTAACTACAGTAATTATTTTTATAATTTTTACTCTATGTACAAAATTGAAACTTTCAATATGCTCTTATTTTCTTGGTGTGGATAATTTCAAGGGAGAAATTCTATTTTAGTACACAAGTTGAAAAAATTTACCATCCAGTGTCATATGTTGTTACGAAGTCTGCATTTTCTGTTCTGACCTGTAATAGAAAGATATTAAAAATAGATTTACTCCCTATCTCGTCTTTTGTTTTACTGTGGGAACTATAACTTGCGAAATGTTTTTCACACAATCAATCCCATGAGTGCTAAATGCAGTGCTGTTTCTTGTACAGTATTCTCTTGTCTTCTGAACTCCTCTGACCTTGTGGTCACCCGAAGTACATAAAATTTGTTTGTTTTACTGTTTTGGAAATTCCATAAACATTCTCCATGAGTCACACCATAATTGATTTACAGTACTTTTCTGGCAATAAACAACCATTTGATTTTACTGCACGGTAAAATCGAACTTTTCAGATAAATAAAACATTTGTCACCGTCTTCAGCTCACTTGCCAGAGGAATTCTAGATATCATTCAGTGCATACGGTGTTAGACATACAGTTTACTGTACTCGAACATCGTATCACAATCAGTGCAACGCAGTTACATTTGCAGAGAGTTATGGCGGATAAGAATGAAAAAGCAACAATGTCTGGACACGGTGCAAAGATTGGAAAGGTAAGAAAAACTTTGAGTTTGAAAATTAAATTAGACGTTTTGAAGAGAATTGATTCCGGTCAAAGACAAGTGGATGTGTGCAATAATTTAGGACTGGCAGGTTCAACTGTAAGAACAATCATAAAAAATAAAGAATCAATTTTAGCAGCTGGAAAACAGCTGTTCCCCTGCAGGCAACTAAATTGACCAGGGCTAGGCCAGCTATTATGATTGAAATGGAGAAACTTCTACATAATTTTATTGAAGACAACATTCAACGTAGAATTCCGTTAAGTTCAATTATTATTAAAGAAAAAGCGAAGAGCCTATATGAAGATTTAAAGGGAGCTCACCCCGAAAAAAATGTGGAACCATTTAACGCTAGTAAGGGCTGGGTTGATAGATTTAAAAAGCGCTATAATCTGCACAACGTAGCAATACAGGGAGAAGCTGCAAGTGCAGATCAACAAGGAGCCGAAACTTTCAAAAAAGAATTTGTTAAAATTATTGAAGAGGGATGTTATACTGCTCAACAAGTTTTTAACATAGATGAAACAGGTCTTTTTTGGAAACGAATGCCTAAAAGAAGTTTCATATCGAAAGAAGAAAAAAACATGCCAGGCTTCAAAGCGGCGAAGGATCGGTTAACTTTGTTGTTGGGTGGTAACGCTGTGGGGGATTTTAAATTAAAACCCCTTTTAGTTTACCATTCCGAAAATCCAAGGGCTCTTAAAGGTTTAGCTAAATCAAACCTACCTGTAATCTGGAAGGCTAATAAAAAAGCTTGGGTAACCAGGCCGCTTTTCATTGATTGGTATGCTGAGTTCTTCTGTCCTGCAGTGGAAAAATATTGTGCAAAAAATAACATTGGTTATAAAGCTATTCTAATCATGGACAATGCGCCAGGACACCCAAGCAAAGAGAGCTTAGAAGACTTGAACAATCACATAAAAGGTTTTTACATGCCTCCAAACACTACGTCTCTGATCCAACCAATGAACCAAGGAGTAATTGCAACATTTAAAGCGTACTACATAAGGAACACCTTTTCCCAAGCTATTAAAGCCATCAACACTGAAAATGTACAGAGCTTAAAGGAGTTTTGGAAATCCTATAACATTAAAACCGCCATCTACAACATTTCAAGTGCCTGGGATGAAGTGACTCAGAAAACCATGAATGGAGTGTGGAGGAAAGTTTGGAAAAATTGCATAAAGCATTCCCAGGAACCTGATGATTCCATTGAAAATGTTAAAACACAGATTGTTGAGCTCGGAAAAGAAGCAGGATTACACGAAATTAACGAAGACATCGTACAAGAGATGATCGACAACGACAGGGATGGCCTCTCTAATGAAGAACGGAAATTATAAAAGAACAAGAGCTTGCTATTGAGGGAGATGATGATCAAGATACTATAGATGAAGAACCTATGAAGTCGCTGACTGCAAAAGGACTTAGTGAAGCTTTTGAACACTTCGAAAAAATGTGTGATTATTTCCGGGAGAACAACCCTGACATGGAACGAAGTGCCAAGGTAATAAGAAATTTGAAGAAAGAAATAAATCCCTGCATGATGTTGTACAATGAGAGGAAGAGGGCCAAAGCACAACCCAAAATTGACACATTTTTCAGTCCAAAGATACGAAAACTCGAGAGCACAGGGCCATCGAATTAATAAATTCATGATTTTCGTTAGTTAATTACCTCATAATTATATGTGTATATAAAGTAGAATATTTTATATGTACAAAATTTTGAATAATAAATATTTTTAATCGACATTGGTGCATATTTTCACTACCATTTATTATTGATTAGAAAATATCCTATGGAATAGACCGCAACTCACAAATACATATGTTACCTTATGGGAATATGGCGCTCGCTTAGCGCGGATTCACTTAGCGCTCTGTTTTCCCGGAACGAACTATCAGCGTTAAGCGGGGGTCACCTGTATATGATATCAAAATTATTTTGACATTCAGTTCCTTTGTGACTACATCATAATATCCAATCAAATTGGTCAGACAAGACCTCTCTTTAACAAACCCATGCTGTGTCTTAATTATTACTGCAGTCTTGTCTAGATGATCCTGCAATGCTTCTTTAACCAGTGACTGCATTATTTTCCCTGGAACACAAGATAAACTAACAGATCTATACTTACTTGTGTCACCTGTTGAGCCCCCTCTCTGTGAATTGATGATACATTTGCACACCTCCAGTCCATGGGGACTTCCCCTGAGTCCAAGGAATTTCTCATAATTATGGCTAAGGGTTTGCTTACTTCCTTTGCTGCCTTCTTTAATATAACTGGATAGATCCAGTCCACCCCAGGTGCCTTCCTTATGTTTAACTTCAACAATTTCTCCTTCACTTTGCTCTTAGTTATTACAAAATCACTTAGCTTCCTGTTAGAATTTAATAAACTTCTGCATTCCCCTCATTCAATAACTCCTCTTGTGTGAATGTAGATGCAAAATACTCATTCACTTTATCAGCTACCTGAGCATCATCATCAATAGTCAACCCATCTACGTTAAGTGATCCAATCTGATTCATACCTTTCCTTCTAGAGTTTATATAAGTAAAGAACTCTGCTGTTTTTTTTTTTTTTTTGCATCCTTTGTCAGATTTCTTGTAATCTGCCTTCGCCTGCCTAATCTTCTTTGTGACTTGATTACAGACAAGCTTATATCTGCCATAGGCTTCTGTGTCACGTGATTATTTATATGCATCCCATATTTTTCTTCTCTGTCACGAGCCTCACTAATTCATCTCATATCTATCCATTTAGGCCTGAACCTTGAATAGTATTTCTTAGTTGGAGAAAAAAGCCTAGTAGCCTCCAAGATTAAGTCCCTGAAAACTTCTCATTTAGACTTCTACATTGGTAACATCATCAGTTGATCCCACTGTACAGAATTTAAAAACTGTCTGAGCCTCATGTAGTCACCTTTATGAAAGCAAAAACCTTCCCTTCAGCCATGATGGTAGTTACATCTTTAAGTAATTCCCATATCAGTACATTGTGATCACTGTCACCAGAATTCCAATTACCGGCGATTTGCTCCACAGTTGCCCTTCTGTTGCTACATACCATCCAGGAGAGCCTTCACTCACCTTGAGTATCGATTAGCTGTGGTCGTCCAAAACCTTGCCATCGGTTCGTGAGTTCCCCCCTCCTCGGACCACTTTCGGTAGTTACTAACCACAGTTGACCGCGAGCATCCCACCAACCGTGCCATTTCAAATATGCTCTTACCCAGTCGTCCAGCCATTACAATTTGGCCTTTGTGAAACTCGCTTATGTCCGCTACCTTTCCCATCCGAAGAACAAGAGTAACACTGATTAATGGAGTTCAGTGTCGGGTGTTTTTTATACCGTGTCCCGACCCGCGCCGGAATTTACCTGCAGTTGCTTCGTGCTTTGATTTTCTTAACGACTTATTGGTCATAATGTTTTGGCTCATCGGTATACATATATTCATGTCGATGGTGGCTCCTAGGCTTCCGCCAATCTCCGCCTGTGTACTCCATAATTGATGTAAATCTTCTATAAGGGACCTGAAGAGTGTGAAATGCAAGAATGTTAGTAAAGTGTAACGTGTACTTGTTAGTCAGGCCTCTTCACTATATGGGCAAATGCTCCCTGGTGCTCAATCCTGTTACAAGGAGCCTTGCCTGAATCTGCTATTGTCTGTGTGACTAGAACACTATACCACACCCACCAGAATTGCAAGCCTGGTAGTTGCCAGCCTTTCCTCTCACAAATAATGCTGCACAAATTGGAGCAGTGTGGCATTGGAGGCAAATTGCTGCTATGGATAAGGGGATGGTTGAGTGGCAGAAGACAGAGAGTGGTAATCAATGGACACTGCTCAACGTGGACTAATGTTATTAGTGGAGTTCCTCAAGGTTCAGTGTTGGGTCCATTGTTGTTTTCGGTGTTTATGAATGATATTGATGATGGGATATCAAGTTTAATGTCTACGTTTGCAGATGATACAAAGGTTGGCAGGGTCGTTAAGGACACTACTGACGCTATGCTGCTGCAACAGGATCTGGAAAGGTTGAACAGATGGGCTGAGAGGTGGCAAATGAAGTTTAACATTGACAAATGTAAAGTACTACATATGGGTAACAGTAACCCCAGAGCGATGTATCAACTCTGCGGTACTACACTGACAGTGGTGGAGAATGAAAAGGACCTGGGGGTAATTGTGCAGGCAGATATGAAGTTCTCTGAGCAGTGCAGACGAGCTGCAAGAGTAGCTCATGGTGTCTTGTCAATGATATACAGGAATTTTTCTAGCAGGGATAAGGAGGTGATTATTCCCTTGTATAAGGCAATGGTTAGGCCACATCTTGAGTACTGTATACATGTCTGGAGGCCTCATTTCAAGAAGGATGTAGAGCTGCTGGAACGGGTACAGAGAAGGGCAACAAGATTAGTAAATGGAACAAAGGGTTGCTCTTACGAAGAAAGGCTTAAGTTTTGCAAATTACAGAGTCTGGAGACTAGGCACCGGCGAGGTGATCTGATAGAGGTGTATAAGGCTTTGAATGGTTTGAGCATGCTCAATGCCAATGGGATTCTTCATCTTTCTCAGAATAATCACCTCAGAGGGCATAAATTCAAATTGAGGAAGGACGGATGTCGGATAGATGTGCGAAAATTTGCCTTTGGCCAGCGGGTGGTTGGTTGGTGGAACCGAACTAATTGTGCAGGCAGATATGAAGTTCTCTGAGCAGTGCAGACGAGCTGCAAGAGTAGCTCATGGTGTCTTGTCAATGATATACAGGAATTTTTCTAGCAGGGATAAGGAGGTGATTATTCCCTTGTATAAGGCAATGGTTAGGCCACATCTTGAGTACTGTATACATGTCTGGAGGCCTCATTTCAAGAAGGATGTAGAGCTGCTGGAACGGGTACAGAGAAGGGCAACAAGATTAGTAAATGGAACAAAGGGTTGCTCTTACGAAGAAAGGCTTAAGTTTTGCAAATTACAGAGTCTGGAGACTAGGCACCGGCGAGGTGATCTGATAGAGGTGTATAAGGCTTTGAATGGTTTGAGCATGCTCAATGCCAATGGGATTCTTCATCTTTCTCAGAATAATCACCTCAGAAGGCATAAATTCAAATTGAGGAAGGACGGATGTCGGATAGATGTGCGAAAATTTGCCTTTGGCCAGCGGGTGGTTGGTTGGTGGAACCGACTTCCATCACTTGTTGTTGAAGTTGATAGCCTAAACAAATTTAAAGCTCAACTGGACAGGTATTTCGAACGAACGGAGGGGTGAAATGGGAGAGGGTTTTTGGCTGATGCTGAATAAGCTTGCTTTCTTGCATCATATGCCTCTACTAATGCTAATGCTAATGCTAATGCTAAATGGTCCAACCTGGAAGCCCACAAAAAAAAAAAAAAAAAATATATATATATATATATATATATATACACACACTGTGCTGCCACTTTATTAGGTACACCTACCTGGTAGCGTGTTGAGCCTCCTTTAGCCTTAAAAACAGCCCGAATTCGTCTAGGCATGGGTTGAACAAGATGCTGAAAACGGGCAGGAATGGAGTACCTTGCAGACATGAGTGTGTCACACAGTTCCTTGAGATTCGATGGAGGTGTAGGCCTGCGGCGAACAGCCTTTTCCAGCTCATCCCAAAGATGTTCAATTGGATTGAGCAGGGGCTGAGTGGCCCACGGCAGCAAAGAAAAGTCATTGTCATGTTCCTGGAACCATTCCACAGTGATTCGGGCTTTGTGCACCGGTGCATTATCCTGCTGGAAGTAACCATCTGACTGAGGATAAATTGTCAACATGAACGGATGCACTTGGTCAGCAGTGATGTTTAGATATGATGTGGTATTCAGACGTGAATCAATGGACGCAACGTGTGCCAAGAAAACATTCCCCACACCATAACAGTGCCTCCACTACCTTGCACAGTAGTCGTAAGACATGACAGGTCCATGTATTCATGTTGTTTTTGCCAACTTCTGAGCCTTCTATCAATATGATGCACCAGGAACTTCGACTCGTCAGACCAAGCAACTGTTTTCCAATCCTCGATAGTCCAGTGCTGGTGGTGTTGCTGTGCCCACAGGAGGCGTGCTCTCTTGTTCTTCATTGATAACAAAGGTACACGATGTGGCAATCGTCTGTTATAGCCCATTCTCAACAAATTCGCACTTTGTTGAAAATGGGCTACAACAGACGACGTTGCGATATTTTGTTCTGCACACCAAGGTTGTATTCTGACGTCATTGATAACAAAGGTACACGATGTGGCAATCGTCTGTTATAGCCCATTCTCAACAAATTCGCACTTTGTTGAAAATGGGCTACAACAGACGACGTTGCGATATTTTGTTCTGCACACCAAGGTTGTATTCTGACGTGATGTGCGGCATTGTGGCCCAACTGTTTTCTTGCACAATTCTAGTCATCCTCCTCTGACCTCTCTCATCAACAAATGATTTTCTTCCACAGAAGTGCGGAAAATATAATAATATTTTATTGCAGCACAGTGTATATATAAATACATAAATAAATAACAAAAAAAATAATAAAATTGAGAGGATGTTTTCTATTCGTTGCACCATTCTCGATACACCCTTGAAACTGGTGCGTGAAAAGTTCAGGAGAACTGCTGTTTCAGAGATGCTTTGTCCAGCACATCTTGCACCTACTACCATACCACGTTCGAAGTCTGTTAGATCACTCCTTTTCCCATTCTTGCTATGGTTTGTACACTTAACTGATACTAGAAAGGTTGTTCTGCTGCATTTACATCCAGAACTGTGACTGTCATGTGACTTGCAACGTTTGGGACAAATCATTTGTGTGCATAGCAGGTGCGTACCTAATGAAGTTGCAGCACAGTGTATATATAAATACATAAATAAATAACAAAAAAATAATAAAATTGAAAAACATAAATAAAAAGATATAAAATTAAATAGGATAAAATAAATAATAAAATAAAAAAGATATATATAATAATAAAATGAATAAAAAATCATCCAGCACTCAGGAAAGAAGTATAATAATAATAAAACCCTCGGTTTTATTATTATACTGAGTGCCTACTAAAAAAAAAAGAGTTACTAAGCAGACATGACCAGCATAGACATCTGATTATGCTTTGTAAAAATAGAGGTGCACATTGCCCAAACCCAATTCATGAATTACCTGTTTTAGTTGCATCCTATATTGTTCATAAATTAAACAATCGTATAATGCACGAGACCAAGACTTCACACGAACAGAGGCAATTTGGATCTGCTGCTGACCCAAAATAGCATAATTTTAAATTAAAGGAACAATCACCAGTTTGTTTGTTATTTGGTTTTTAGGAGCATTAGCAACTAAGGCTATATTGCTCCGGGATATGCGGTGGTCATTCCCTGACCTTTCCGCATCCTCCGTATTTGATGGTGACAGGCTGGAACCCCGGTCTAATCAAGAAGCGTGTGCTACGCACTGCTACTCCTTCCCACCTGGCAATGGAGGCGCCAATTAAAGGAACAATGACCAGTTAAAAATAAGTTTTCATCTTTGGATAAAACCATAGATTAATCTTTTTATCCAAGTCAAACGATAACCTTGGTATGAAGAGCCTGGTAACCACTACTGTGTCACTTCCCATCTCTGCCAGATTTCCATCAACTGAATCACAAGTTTCTGTTTAGTCTTACCACATTCAATTGTAACATCACTTTTTAATCCCATAAAATCTAAAGAAATAACCCTTCCATAAATAATAACAAAAGGCTCTATAAGCCACATACAAATCAAGAGACTGGAAGCCCAACAGAACTTGAATCGCATTAATGGACACTGTTCTACAAAGCCTAAATGGAAGTATCGTTTGTCTCTGTACGGATAAAAGTTTCTGTTTGAATTTTACATTCAAGATTTTTGTGTACGAAACATTAGCACCATATACCACTATGGTAGAAAGACAGCCTTGTAATAAAGTACCAAGGCCCTCTTTCTGAAACCCCAATCAGTTCTTCCAATGCAAACATTGGCAGAGGAAAATTTTTTAATGTCTTTGCTTAAATATTGTAAGTGCGACATAAAAGTCAACCGGTTATCAATAACTATACCCAAATGTTTAGTACAAGTAACCATAGGGATACGGTTACCATCCAATTTTACTACAGGAGGTCTTTCAATATCTAGTTGCCTGCGCCTGCTGCATATGTTGTCATGGAGTGAAATACTGCCTTATAATATAATGAGAGAGAGAGAGAGAGTCTTGCGAGATAAACCCCAGCAGATTTAGAAACACGAATAACAGTAACAGAGAACTTTTTCAATTTAGCTCCTAAATGTTAGATGTGGAAAAAATGAGTTTTTAATCTATTTTAATCTGGGCACATAGTTTTGTGCCCAGAGATGCAAATTAGTCAATATAATATCAGCATTATGTTCAAGACTACTCGAACTTCCAGCCACTATAATTGTTAAATCATCAGCAAAAGCTATTGTCCTACATTTGGAAAAAGAGCGAGCTAACCAATTTTGCAAGACAAGGTTCTACATGAAAGGACCTATTACTGAACATTGGGAACAACCACGATAAACCTGCTTTTTAATATAAAAGAAAGGTTTTAGATTTAACAACGTATCTGTCACTAAAATAACTTCCAAACAATTTATATACTTCTTGAGAACATGCAGCTATCCTAAACGCCATACTGAGTTAAAGATACCCTGAAAATCCACAAAAATGGCTAATTCATACTTTGAAGCAGAACTCTCTATGTGTGTTCGAAAGAAAGTCCATTAAAGCATCCTCTGGTGACTTTCCAGATGTAAACCCGTATTGCTTACTTAATATCATTCCACGCTGCTCTATTAACTGCGTAATACGCAGAACCATCAACCTTTCCAGTAATGTTAACTAGAAGGGCTATTATCCGGTAGGATCCAGGATCTGAGAGGGACTTACAAGGCTTTTTTATTAGCTTCAGTAAAGCTACCTTCCAATCTGGTGGAAAATATCCTCCTGCAAGACATTTGTTATATTGTAGTAGTAACAACTGCGGAAACAATTTATAAAACCGTGCTATAAATTCATTCTCTATCAAATCATATCCTGGACATTTCTTAAACTTTAATTTTCCAATTACACATGATAATTCATTAAGTGTAAATGGCTCCGTAGTTACCTGAGTTACATGTAAAGAATTTTGTCTTCTTATTGAAGTCTGATTTAACGTATCTTCCAAGGAATCATCTTGTGGGAATAGTTTATCAATTATAGCTTCAATGGAATCCATCAATCCTGTTGTTTCTGTCGAACTTGTACGAACAGTATTAAAAACATCCGAAATGCGTAGATTGTCTCTTGCAATTTTATACAACAGACCCCCATGGATTCGAATTCTCCGACTCTTGGACGAATAATTTCCATGTTCTTTCCATGAATAATTTCCATGAAAGACGATAGAACTTATTGTCTTTCTAGCAGACTTATAGGCCGCCTTTGTAATAGAATCTTGAATAGACCTAACTACAGCCAATGCAGGTAGGTTTATTAATTCTTACTTTATGCGTCGGAAAATCCATGCAGACAGAATTCTCAAACATTGACCAGTTTATTGTTTTAAGTGAAAATCTAATTAGTTCCGGAATTCGATCCTGTACATTCTGGGATGGCTGTACACTATCAACATTAAATGAAATAGCCCGTGATCACTAGAAGTCCAGTCCGACAATACCCGCCAGTTGTACAAACAGTTCCGTACCCAGTTGTTGTAATAGTTATATCAATATTAGATTCTCCCATTGCTCCACTAAACGTGGATAGTTGATTGTGTTGTGTTTATTTATCACATATAAATTATGTGATAAATAATTTATATGTGATATGAAAATGATTTAAATCGGTCTCCTAGCGTAATAGAGAAGCGTTCGCGTCCACCAAGGCATGATCCAAACCCGGGTTCATCAAGCTCGTAGCCAGTGTATTCACCACTGGGCCATCGCGCCATTATTATTATTATTATTATTATTATTATTATTAGTAGTAGTAGTAGTAGTAGTGGCATGTGATGCAAGAAAGCAAATGTATGAGCTTATGCAGCATCAGCCAAAAAAAAAAAAAAAAAAAAAAATCACACCATTCCCTCCAAATGCCTGTCCAGTTCCTCCTTAAATTTATTCAACCTATCAACTTCCACAACGACAGATGGAAGTTTGTTCCAGCAATTAACCACCCGCTGGCTGAATATTATTATTATGATGATTATTATTATTATTATTATTATTATTATTATTATTATTATTATTATTATTTGTAAACAAATTCTCTTGATAAATAAAATTGTATTGTATTGTATTATTATTATTATTATGGTTGTTGTTGTTTCTTCTATATTCTTTCTCCCTGATTGGAGGGTTCCACCTCGTGACGGGTATTGCTACGAAGTACACAGGCTCGTTGTTGTTATGTCTAATGTTACTGTTGGTCGAGGAACTCTCTGACTGTCCCACAGGTGTTCAGGATTGCGACTTTCTGCAGTTCCTTGTAGGTGTTCGCTGGGAGACCTATTGCTGCTGTGTTGTTATGTAGGATATTTGGCACCATGCCTGTTGTTGACACGATGATCGGGATGGTCGTTACTTGTTGCATATGCCACATCTCTTCGATCTCCTGTCTTAGATTCGTGTACTTCCTGATTTTTTCCCCAGTGTTGGATGCCGCTATGTCAATCAGATAGGTAGCCTTTTCCTTCTTGTCCACAATGGTTATGTCCGGTTGAGCGGAATTGTCCTATCCGTTATTATGGCGCGGTCTCAGTACAGCTTGTGGGTTGGGGTCTGTAGTACTGTCTGGGGTTCGTACTTGTAGTACGGAACACTTTCTTTGGTCAACTAGTATTTCCTCGCTAGCTTCTGATGTATTATCCTGGCTACTTGGTCGTGTCTATGAGTGTACTCAGTCTGGGCGATCACCTTGCATCCCGCAGTAATGTGTTAGATCGTTTCTGAGGCCAGGTGGCATCAAAGACATGTGTCAACAAAACAAACACCCCGGGCTCATTGGCGATGTATTTTCTATAGTTCCTGGTGTTGATTACCTGGTCTTGGATGGCGAGCATGAATCCTTCAGTCTCGAGGAAGAGCGTCCCGCTCGTGAGCCCTGCATTGGAAGCAATTTTATCTATGTAATCCTGATGGAGATCATTATAATGGCTGCCATGGAGTGTCTTCTCTGCCCATCTTTCTAGCTTCGTTTGTACCTCCTTGTTGGGGGGGGGGGGACTCCTCGCTTAGTTTGAGTGGGGTATACCGCTTATCTATCTTCCTTATGGCCTGGTGGAGTGCTGCTACTGCTGTGGGTTTCTGGAAGTAATCCTTCAGGTTAAATATCGCTGTGTTCTGTTTCTCAACGAAGTTTATCAGGTCCCTTTCTCCTTCTTCCCGGGCAATTGACAGTCTTTACACGGCAGATCTCGGGTGGTGTTGGCGGCTCTTGGTCATAATTGTTCTTGTCTTTCTCATATCCTTTAGTTCGGTGTTAGTCCAATCTATATCCCCGAAGGGGTATGTTAGCACTCGGACTGCATAGGTGTTTATGGCTTTAATTGTGATCCCTCCATCAGCTTTGCTTTCGGAGCAAAGAATACTATCAGAGACTCAGGCTTCTGAGTCTCTGATAGTATTTTTCGGTCAGGCAGGCCTTAATTTCCTTGGGTTGTAACTGCTGAGCCTACATCATCCTCAAGTATTTGTAGTCCTCTCCCTCTGCCATGGCTTCAATCTCTTTACCACTTTGCAGCTGGTAGTTTCCGTTGACTAATTTCCCTGACGCAATCCGTGGGTCTTGAATTTGTCTAGACAAAATTCCATCCTAATATCATTTCAGAATTCTTCGCTGATCTGTGGTAGTTGCTGAAGGTGCTTCTTGGTTCCCGCGTACAGTTTGATGTCATCCATATACATCAGGTGGTTGAGGGTGTACAGATTCTTTCTTCCTTTTTTTTGAGGTTATATCCGTACGTGCTACTGTTGAGCATGGTTGATAGCAAGTTAAGTGCTAGATAGAACTACACTGGGCTCAGGGCATCTCCCTGAAAGATTCCTCTTCTGATGGAGATTGACCTGGTTGTGATGTTCTCGACCTTAATGGTGGTGCTCCATTTCGCCATTGTTGCTTCTAGGAAGTTTGTCACTATCGGATTGACCTTGTATATCTTCAGGGTCTCTATTAGGCAGCTATGAGGCACGGAGTCGAATGCCTTGCGGTAATCGATGTAGGCTGTGTACATGTTGCGGCGCTTCTTGTATGCTTGCTCCATAACCACAGCATCTATGGTTAATTGCTCCTTGCATCCATTGCTCAGCAGTTTGCATCCTTTCTGCTGTTCGGCCATCATGTTCTGGCTCTCTAAGTGTTCTGTTATCATCCTGGTTATTCAGCCTGTCAGAATCTTGTATATTGTTAGGAGGCAGGTGATTGGCCTATATTTTGCCGGGTTTCTTGTATCTTCGTCTTTAGGCTTCATTTATGTGATTCCTTGAGTGAGAAACTTCGGGATTGTCTCTGGGGTGCCTTTTCGTTCGTGTGAACTGCTCTGCCATGTGCTTCTGTGTGCAAATGAGCTTCTTGTACCAGTAGCTGTGGACGTTATCTATTCCTGGAGTTCGCCATTCGTGAGAGTTCTTGATCGTCTGTTTTATTTCTTCCCAAATCTCCCACCCTCATATTTCTTGCATGTCCTTGGTTTTCTTCGGTTCTAGTTTAATCCAGGTGGCTCGGCTGTTATGTTTTACTTCCCTGCTCCATATTTCCGCCCAGAAATCCTCAATCGTCTTCTTCTCGGGTCGTCCGCTCCCTTGTTTCCCGTTTTCTCCAAGATTCCTTCTAGAGGAATCTTGGAGAAAACTTCTTTGGTCCTCATCAAACATTCGGTTGTTTATTTTCCTCTGGGTGCTCTCTTTGTATCGGCGTAGTCTCTTGCTGAGTGCAAGGAGGTTCGGCTTCAATCTGTCCAAGACTCTCTAATTCTCAGATTTTTTGTCTCATATTTGCTGTGGACGCTGTCTCTCTTGAGGGTGCTCTTCACTTTTCCAATTAATTTCTTACTCCTGTTGGTACTGGGTCAATTGGCCTATCTTGACTCTTAATTCTTCTATCTTCTGCTGAATTCTTTCCCCAAGTGGTGGTTTCCATGTTTTCAGTTCTTCTGCTGGTGGTCTCTCACTTCTCTTCCATTAATCCTCATGGCTGCTACCGCAGCACAATACATGGCTGTGTGGATGGCCTCCAGTGTTGCACCATTGCTGGCGAGGTAATGCGGTATTATGTGCCGAGTCAGGTGGTCTGTGACTCTCCACAAGGTTCTATTCTGTCTCTGCTTCAGTATCACGTGAGTCTTTGTGGGGTACATTCCTTCGAATTCTGTTAGGGCCTTCTTCCACTCGTCCACTATTCTGGATATCATGACCTGGTCTGTTTCCACTTCAGGTGCTGCGGATTATGTTTCCTCTTGCTTGTCTTCCTCCGGTTCGGCGGTGGTATATTCTTCTTTCTCTGGTTTGTAGTTGATCGCTCACGCCCTGCTTGATTTTTTCCAAGATTGTCATATCGTTCTCGAGCTTCGTTATTTCGTAGTATGCTTGCATGATGTACGTATTCATTTCGATGCTCCACTTCATGCGTTGGCGTTTTTTCCCTTCCTGGGTGGTCACTAGCGAAGTTGCGCAGGAAGCACTTGCAGTTGGTGGGGCTGGATAGTCTTTCCCTTCTCTTGTGATAGCCGCTGTCTTCATCGGGAGACCTTCTCTTATTTTTCGAACCGACCACTTTGCCTAAGGCCTGAACGCGACTGACTTTATCCAGTATCACACTGGACGCAGTATGATTAATATTTATCTGTGACATCATCCATTATTGGGGGGTGGACCTGTTTAGCTTCGGCTTATGTCCAGCGGTAGTTCTCGCCTTAGCTGCAAGCTGCAAACTCCGACGTAGGTAGGTTTCACAATGTTTATTTATTTTATTAATTTTTTATTACTATTATTATACCAGTCCCCCAGCGTGTTGGAGTCGCGTTCGCTTCCGCTAAGGCAGTACTCGAGCCCGGTTCCATCAGGCTGGTAATCCAGTGTCGTAACCACTGGGCCATCCCACCCCCTTTTTTTTTTTTTTTTTTATTATTATTATTATTTATTTTTTTTAATTTTATGGTTTTTTTTTTTTTTTTTTGTATTGTGCAAGGAAGCCTGAGGCTTATGCTGTACAAGCCAAAAAAAATTCCCGAATGACCCTTACAGAGAGAGAGAGAGAGAGAGAGTATTCACCAAGAAAAAAAGAATGATGATATTTTGACTCAGAACCTTGGGCGTTCCAAGCTCATAGCAGATGTAAGCCCCTGGATAAATGATAATCAGATCAAGAGTGTCACTCCCTCAGGTAGCGTCTATAACATGCTGCTGTAATAGTAATGGTAATAGTAATGGAGGCATGTGATGCAAGAATGCAAGCAAACGAGCTTATGTAGCAACAGCCAAAAAAAAAAAAATATATATATATATATATTATTTCATACATCCATTCTCCTCTAAAAGTTTGTCCAGTTCCTCCTTGAATTTATTAAACTATCAACTTCCACAATGACAGGCAGTTTGTTCCAGCAATTAGCCACCCGCTAGCTAAAGTCAAAATTTTTGGTCAACCTCTCTTTTTCCAATTTGAATAAATTAGCTTTCACCCAATCTTAAGTAGTTTTTGAAGTCCTTGGTATCACGCTTTTTAATTCTTTAAAACGCGTTACCTGGTGAAACTACCTAAACCACTACGAAAGTTTTTTTTTTTTTTTTTTTGATATTTTATGATGTTTAAATTAACATTCGACATCGCAAAGAGGAGTACTCCCTTTTTATTATCGGCCGTATCGAAAATATTATATAGAAATGTACTGGCTCGAACACTAGTCTGGTTTTAAACTCTGCTAGTTGCAAATACGAAAAGTCCACGTCCTGGACCAGGATCACGTCGACTTTCCGCATTTCCCAAAATCCAAGCGCCAAATATAACACACCTCGAAATACGTAGTTTTTAGTCATACAAGCACGGTTTGTGGGGATGATACATTACTCACTTTTTTTTTTTTTTTTTTTGCTCTGGCGTTTTTGTCGTGTGTACTTGTGGAAGTAGAATGGTTTCCCCATACATCTGGACCGAGACGCAGATCTGCACGTAATGGACCACCTGGTGGCTTGTTTTGGGCTAAATTGAAATCGCTCTATCTGTATTTTTTTGTTAGAAATTTATAGTTTCTATTCTACCATTTGTACACTTAAGTGTTGCGTCTATTGATCTTAAAAATTTCCGAAATGGCTTTTAATTCCAGCATTTCACGTTCTTTACCGTGCGAGAGCTGCTTGAACTAGTTTAAATGATAGTTATTTCATAGAAATGTTTGGGTTTTTAAACTTCAGTTTGTGGACAAACCGTAACACCTGCTATTGTAAATAGTTCTGTGAACAATTACAGGGCTATGTCTTTTCTGAAACATGAAAGCGGAAATGTCGGCAGTTCTTATAGTCGGTCCAGAGGTTATCGGAGCGATTCACAGAAATATAGCCGTGAAAGTGCAGGACAGCATAGCATCCATAGCGATGACGATTCTAGAGATAGGAGACGCGATCGGCATAGAGAGTCATTTAGATATTCAGAGAAAAATAGAAGGGACTTTGGTGATCATGGAAGGCGTCGTGACAGTTCCACTGAGAGATCTAACCGCACTTGTGATAGTAATAGGTATCGCAGGAGTAAATCTCCTAGCTACCGACGTTCTGAAAAATATATACGGTCTAGATCACGATCCAGATCGAGATCACCTAACCGTAAGGAAACAAAATCCCGCATACTTGGAAAGAAACCTTCAGTGCCAGAAAGTAATCGAACCTCCATAACTAATATGAGAATGCAGATAAACCCAGAAAGCCAACATTTAAAACAAATAAATAAGGTACTTACTATGGTTAAGTTCATTAAAATAATAATTTGCAGCCAAACTTTTAATCTGTATTTCGGGTAGATAACTCGTGAATAATACCACTATTTATGTTTCATATTTTCTATCTTATTTTTATATCTCTGAAGCGTGTGTGTAGTTGGCGACATGAGGACAAACATGTTTTTTTTTTTTTTTCAGTTCATTTAGGTTTTCACCGACGGATTCGTTGCACTACTCGTGGGTCCTTCCAGATATATTCGAACTTAACGTGTGGATGAATCTCGTGTCTTTTTCGTTCATTTTATAGTCGTGTCTTTGCATCTTCCATGACAGTATAGTCAGTTTGTTAGTTGGAACTCATTTGGAGAAGTCTGGATCTGTTGAAGATTGAAGCAATTTTTAAATACCCTTCATTCCTTGACTGGCTGCATGCATAACAGCATGATTTAACAAAAGTCTGCAAGTTGGGATTCTTTCTTGTGCATAATGGCAGAGAAGAAGAGTAATTGCATATAATTGTATATGCCATATTTACTAAGGTCTTAGTAAAAGATTCCTTTGATGGGTTCCTGGCCTGGGGACTGCCAAGTCCTTACTCATTATGGTATTCCCTACTACACACACACACACACACACACACTCTTCCATGCATATGTAATATTCTCTTCATACACAGGGATGGCAGGAGTTCCTTGGTATGTATATGAGGAAGCTACACAAACATTTGAATAAAAACACTAACTTTCCACCCTCTTATTCCATTGATGTTTGCCCTTCTGCATGAAAATTTGCTCATATTCAGCCAATTCTTAAAAAAAAGGATGACAAATCCCTCCCTTCCTTCTAATTAGTGTCCCATTACACTTTAACTCTTTTTGAAGTAATGGAGAAATCCATTAGCTATGAACCCTTAACACTATCTTGAAAAGTTTTATCTGATCAGCAATTGCCAATATGAATTCCATGTTCAAGAGGCAACCAGAGAGAGTAATACTCATGATCTGGTTATCAGCAGTGATCATTCCTGTATTAAGAATTTGTAGATAAAGGAACCACTAGGTGGCAGTGATCACAGTGTACTGATGGGGGCCGACCGGGGTAGCCGGGCGGGTAAAGTGCCTGCCTAGCAACCCAAAGGTTGCGGGTTTGAATCCCGCCCCAGGCTTGGATCAAAGTATGATCCAAGTATGATATCAAAGTATTATGGCCACAGAAGCCGATGCGCCAACAACTACCAAAAAAAAAAAAAAGTACTAATGGGGGATTTACTTAAAGATATAATTACCATCAGGGGTAAAGGAAAGGGTTTTTGCTTCCGTAAAGGTGACTACAGTGGTCTCAGACAGTTTTAAATTCTGTACAGTGGGACCAACTGATGATGTTACCAATAGCAAATTCTAAGTGGGAAGCATTCAAGGAATTAATCGTGGAAGCTACTAAAAGTTTCATACCTATTAAGAAATATTGTTCAAGGTTGTCAAAAGAACTAATGAGACTCATGGCAGAGAAGTAAAATGCATGGGATGCATATAAATTATCAGACAACAAAGAAGCCTATGGCAGATATAAGCTAGTCTGTAATCAAGTCACAAAGGAGGTTAGGCAGGCGAAGGCATATTAAGAGAAACCTTTGGCAAAGGATGCTAAGAAAAACAGAAAATATTTCTTTACTTATATAAACTCTAAAAGGAAGGGGATGAATCTGATTGGTCTTGGTGCTTCCGTAGCCAGGTGGGCAGGAGCAGCAGTACGTAGCACACGCTTATTGATTAGACAAGGGTTCGAGTCCGTACCCACCAAATACGGAGGATGTGGAAAGGTCAAGGAATGACCACCGCATATCCCTGGAGCAATATGGCCTTAGTTGCTAATGCTCCTAAAAACCAAAACAACAACAACAGAATCTGATTGGTCCACTTGATATCGCTAGTTCGACTGTTGATCCTGCTCAGATAGCAAACAAACTGAATGAGTATTTTGCATCTACATTTACACATGAGGAGTTATTAAGGTTTGAAAATGCCAGAAGGTCATCATGTTGTAGCAGGGTGCTTAATGATTTTGTAATAACTGAGAGCAAAGTGGAGGAGAAATTGTTGAAGTTAAACATAAGAAAGGCACCTGGGGTGGATGGGATCTATCCAGTTATTTTAAAGGAGGCGGCAAAGCAACTAAGCAAACCCTTAGCCATAATTATGAGAGCATCCTTGGACTCAGGGGAGGTTCCCACGGACTGGAGATGTGCAAATGTGTCCCCAATTCACAAAGGTGGATCGAAGGGTGACACGAGTAATTACAGACCAGTTAGTTTAACTTCTGTTCCGGGTAAAATTATGGAGTCACTGGTTAAAGATGCATTGCAGGATCATCTAGACAAGACTGCAGCAATAATTCAGACACAGCATGGGTTTGTTAATGGAAAGTCTTGTTTGACAAATTGAATTGGATATTATGATGTGGTTACAAAGGAACTGGATGCAAAAAATAATTTTGATATCATATACATGGATTTCAGGAAATCTTTTGATACTGTTGCGCATGGAAGGCTACTGTACAAATTGGAGCAGTATTAAGGTTAAGTTGCTACAATGGATAAAAGAATGGTTGAATGGGAGAAGACAGAGGGTGGTAATCAATGGGTGCTGCTCTTCTTGTACTAATGTTATTTAGTGGAGTCCCACAGGGTTTGGTGTTAGGTCCACTGTTGTTTGTATATTTATCAGTGATATTGATGAAGGTATATCAGGCTTAGTGTTGAAGTTTGCAGATGATACAAAGGTTGGTAGGGTTGTTAATGACAATAATGGCAGTGTGCTACTGCAACAGGATCTAGAAAATTTGGGCAGACGGGCTGAGAAGTGGCAACTGAAATTTAACATTGACAAATGCAAAGTACAGCATATGGGTAGAAGTAACCCGGGGGAAAGTACCAACTGTGTGGTACTACACTTAGGGTTGTGGAAAATGAAAAAGACCTGGGAGTAATTGTGCAGTCAGATATGAATTTTTCTGAGCAATGCAGACAGGCTGCCAGGGCAGGTCATGGGGTTTTGTCAATGATATATAGGAATTTTGCTAGCAGGGAAAAGGAGGCGAATACTTCCTCTGTATAAGGCAGTGGTCAGGCCATGCCTTGAGTACTGCGTACAGGTCTGGAGGCCTCATTTTAGGAAGGATGTAGATTTGCTTGAACATGTACAGAGAAGGGCAACAAGATTGGTGAGGGGAATGAATTGATCCTCTTACCAAGAGAGGCTTAAGTTCTGAAAATTGCAGCAGCTGGAGACTAGGCACCTGCAAGGTGATCTGATTGAGGTATATAAGGCCTTGAATGGGTTGAGCACACTGAATTCTGATGGGATCCTTCCACTTATTCAGATTACGAACCTAAGGGGGCATAAATTCAAATTGAGGAAACACAGATGTAGGATAGATGTGTGGAAATTTGCCTTTAGCCAGCAGGTGGTTAATTGCTGAACAAACTTCCATCTGTCATTGTGGAAGTTGATAGGTTAAATAAATTTAAGGAGGAACTGGACAAACATTTATAGGGAATTGTTTTGTAAATTTATTATTATTTTTTTTTTTGGCTGATGCTGCATAAGCTCATACATTTGCTTTCTTGCATCACATGCCATTACTACTATTAGTGTTAATTCATTGGTTTCTGTTTCCCCATCCTTGGAAAAATTTTCATAGAAAAGTCTGGTGATGCTGAAGCAGTTTCCCTTATAATTTTGATTGTGATTGGCAAAAAGGGCTTCTAAACAAGCTTCCATATTATAGCTTTTTTTTTTTTTGCTTTTTGCAGTTGGGAAGCTAGCTTTCTCTTTGAATGTTGATTGTGGGTAAAAATAGATGCCTTTGACTTCTCAACCAATGCTGAAGTCCCCTCTATATTAAAGACCTTTCCACTGACTAGAAATCCTGTCCATAGTTTGGCCGATGATAGAATGCAACGTTCCAGTTTCTAGTTCTTCCTACTCTGAAAACACTTTCGACTTCTTGAAGATTTGCCACTAGTTCTCTGAATGCTTGTCTCTAGGTAATTTTCTACTGGTATGACAAAATTTTAAGTCCCTTCAAAATTTTGGTCATGCATGTCTTACTTCTTTTAAACAAAAGTGGTCTTCCACTTACATCTTTGATAACACTCAGATATCTAGACAAGAACACATATCTTTATTGGGATAATTATTAACTTCTGACCTCCTATCCCAAATATTACTTCCTCTGCACTAAAAAATCAGGTTTTATTTTTCTTTCAATATTCTTTTCTTCTAAATATTTACTTATTCTACAAATCTCAAATCTGCTTTACTATTGAATGCTGTTCCCGCAAATGGTTTCGTGCCACCAAAGCCTATCTTAAGCTTCTATACTCAACCTGAAAGAAGTTCATTGAAGATTAAACTCCACTCTGTCACAAAGACAATCAGAGTCTGCTGCATACCTTTTCTGTAGATTTCCTTGAGCACCACTGTTCTGTCTGAAGTGGCATCTGTAATTACACCTCCCCCTTATCTCTTCCAAACTAGTCTGCAAATGTCTCAGTTGATCAAAATCTGTTTACTATTCAGTTTCAACCTCACACTAGTTAACTTTTCCATGTTTATCCATTTTATTTCTTGTTCTTGGAAACAACTTTCTTTCATATATATTCCTGAAAATAACAATCTACAGAAATTCATGTTTAGCCAACAGGTATTTCTACATCTTGGTTTTCCAATAAATGTACTAAGGCTGTTCAAGAGAAGAATGTTGCATATCGTAATTGGCTTGTTTCCAATTCTTCAGTTTCATTTTCTGCCTAAACCAAAGCTTGTAACAATTGTAAAGGAGTTATTAACCAGTCCAAACTAGATTTTGAACAGGCTAAAAATAGAAAACTTGCTTCTTGCCCTAATGGTAACCGAGTATTCTTGTCTCTTGCCAAAGCTATTGGCCACAACTTTTGCCCATCTCTGCTCCTACCTCTCTCTCAAAACCAGATGGTTCTATTGTCACTTCAGCCAAGGATTAAGCTGACCTGCTAGTATTTCATTTTTCTTCCAAATCATGTATTAATGATTTGGTAAAACACCTCTCACCATTACCAACACACTCCATTCAATGTCTCCTGTGGTCTTCTGTCAAAAGAATGGCAGAAGGATTTTGATGAATCTTGATGCTAAGAAAGCTCCAGTTCCTGATGGTATTTCTCCACTTGTTCTCAAAACCTGTGCTCCTGAACTTCTGTTATTTGCTGCCTTTTTTCACTTTCTTATTCCAAAAGTGTTTTTACTTTCTGCTTGGAAATTTCCAGTCAGTTCTTAAAAAGGGTGACAGATCCCTCCCCAATTTTTTTTTTTTTTTATGAGAACCCCAAACATGAGAGGTATTATAACCTGTAGTACTTAGTACCGTGCTTGGGTTGGAGGTTGAGAAGACGAAAGAAGATATTTGTTGATATTGGACTTGAACTTCTGTAGATTGTAATTTTCAGGAAATACGTATGAAGGAAGGTTGTTCCAGAAAACGGCAGTTGAATGAATAAATGAGGAAGATGAAAAAGTTGGTTCTGTGGGTTTGAAGTTGGACAGTAAATGGATGTTGGCTGGTGGCGGCACGTGTTCGGACTGTTTTGGAAGAGAGATCGGGAATTATAGAAGCCAATTCAGAAGAACAGTGCCCATGGAAGTATCTGTAGAAGAGGCATGCAGCAGAAACAGTACGTCTATGAGAAAGCGAGTGGAGAGACTCTGTTAGAGATGAATCATTAATTAACCTAACTGCCCTCTTCTGAATGGAATCAAGAAGCCTGAGAGAGGTTTTGGGGGCACCACCCCAGATGTGGGAACAATATTCCATGGCAGGGCGGATTTGCGATTTATACAGAGTGAGCAGCTGTTTGGGAGAAAAGTAACGCCGAGAGCAAAAGAGAAAACCAAGTTTTTTAGATGCAGAGGAAGCAATATTTCTAATGTGCTTGTGCCAAGAGAGATTAGAAGTCAGGGTAATCCCCAAAAGAGATATATCATTTTGCCTAGAAATCGGAGTGTCACTAAAGATAAGCATAGGAGTAGAAGAATCCTTTTTGCGAGATATAAGACAAGATTGAATTTTAGAAGGGTTGAAATCAACTAAGTTGTCTTTGCCCCACTGGAGAATTACCTGAAGATCGGCATTTAAGGAATTGGCAGCAGATTTTCGAGAACTTGAAGCTGATTGAGCTGGACAAGGTTTCTCAAAATGGAAAGTTGAATGCAATGTGCTATCATCGGCAAAACTATGGATAGGATTTCCGGTCAATGGGAGAAGGTCATTGATATACAAGAGGAAAAGAGTGGGGGAAAGAACTGAACCTTGGGGGACACCGGCATTAGTGGAGAAGTTAGAAGACAGGGAGCCATCTATCATCACCCTCAGTGAGCGATCAGAGAGAAAACTGGATAACCAATTACTAAAAACAGTTGGCAAACCATAAGATGGAAGCTTGTTTAGAAGACCTTTATGCCAAACACGATCAAAAGCCTTTGAGATGTCAAGAGCAACTACTTGTGTTTCACCGAACCTTTCCATTGAATTAGTCCATAAATGGGTAACATAAGCCAGAATATCACCAGTGGATCGACACTGACGGAATCCATACCGGCGATTGTTGATCAGACGGAAGGTTTCTAGGTAGTTTAAGAGTTGGCGGTTAATTGATTTCTCCATCACTTTAGAAAGAGTAGAAGTAATTGCAATGGGACGATAATTGGATGGGAGGGATTTGTCACCCTTTTTAGGAACTGGCTGGATATGAGCAAATTTCCAAGCAGAAGGAAAAACACCTTTGGAATAAGAAAGTGAAAAAAGGCGGCAAAGAATAGGAGTAAGTTCAGGAGCACATGTTTTGAGAACAAGTGGAGAAATACCATCAGGACCTGGAGCTTTCTGAGCATCAAGATTCCATCAGAATCCTTCTGATATCCTTTTGACGGAAGACCACAGGAGGCATTGAATGGAGCGTGTTAGGAATGGTGGGAGGTGTTTTACCAAGATCATTAATACATGAGCTCGAAGAAAAATGGGATGCTAGCAGGTCAGCTTTATCCTTGGCTGAAGTGACAACAGAACCATCTGGTTTGGACAGAGGTTGGAGCAGAGATGGGCAAAAGTTGCGGCCAATAGCTTTGGCAAGAGACCAGAATGCTCGGCTACCATTAGGGCAAGAAGCAAGTTTTCTATTCTTAGCCTGTTCAAACTCTAGTTTGGACTGATTAATAACTGCTTTACAATTGTTGCGAGCTTTGGTGTAGGCAGAAAATGAAACTGAAGAATTAGAAACAAGCCAATTACGATATGCAACGTTCTTCTCTTGGACAGCCTTAGCACATTTATTGGAAAACCAAGGTTTAGATAAAGGACGAGATTTTAAAGTGGAGTGTGGGATAAAGGATTCCATTCCTGCAAGAATAATTTCACTGACACGATCTGAGCAAACATTGACATCAGAAGTTTTGAAACAGTAATCAGACCAAGGAAAAGAAGAAAAGAAGTCATGCAGGTCATCCCATTTTGCATTCTTGTAATGCCAAACAATACGAGGTTGGGAATAGCCATGAGATAAAGGTTCCATTGGAGAAGAGACAATCACCAAGTTGTGATCTGAAGTGCCTAAAGGACCTCTCACTTCAACCTTGTACTTAGAAGGGTTGTTTGTGAGAAAAAGATCAAGCATATTGGCTGTATGATTAGGATTGTCCGGTATTCTTGTAGGTAAATGAACAATCTGTGCTAGGTCATTAGTAATTGCAAAAGCCTCAGCATCTCGACCTGCTGGGTCGGTGTGACTAGAAAATGGAAGCAAGCTGGAGTTGTGAACGTTAAAATCACCAAGGAAAATTACCTCACTGTTAGGAAAGTTGGACTGGAGAAAGTCAAGTTGCAAAGAGAGGAAGTCAAAGAGCTCCAAGTGATTAGTGGAGTTGGGAGAACGGTAGAGACAACAGATGAATTTTGCACAATGAGGTAGAGAGATTTTAAGCCAGAGAAGATCAAAGAGAGGAGATTCCAAATTGCCAAGTCTCTGACAGGGAATATCAGAACGGACATATGCACGAGTACCACCTTTGAGGCGAAAGGAATCATACAGCAAATAATTTGGACATCTGAGATGAGCAGTAGTTGAATCAACTGATAACTGAGATTCAGTCAGAAAAAGTACATGGGGTTTGGAAGACTGCAAATGGAAATGGACATCGTTGAGATTAGAATTGAGACCACGTATATTTGTGAAATGAATTAGGAAGTCCTTGGGAGGTTTAGATCTTTTAGCAGATAAGCTTGCTCTGTTATTTTGACAATTCATGGTGTATTCAATAGTAAGAAAAAGTGGGTGGGACATGCTGTATGAAATAATGAAATTTTTGGATATGGCATACACGTGGTAAGAATATACCCAGATCCTTGAGATAACGTGGCCTCGACAATGCTCCCCGCATAGACACTACTCGGACTCCCTCCAGTCACTATCTGGCAGAGTAGAGGTAGCAAGATTATACACTAGCTGATCCGGAAGCTTCCTAGAGAGTTACCAATAGGTTCAGTCCGGTGTACTAACTAGCGGCCGGCCTGCGAACACCGTTTTAGAGCTGTACCCTCGAAATGTAAGGAATATTGGATCTCGCCACGACATTCATCATAACCTCAAAAATCATCAATCATACTGCATGATGGAAATCATGCAGTATGATCCCAGTATGATGCAATTATCATCCCATTGCAATTACATCTACTCTATCTAAAGTAATGGAGAAATCAATTAACTGTCAACTCTTAAACTACCTACGAACTTTCCATCTGATCACCGATTGCCATTATGGATACCGTCAGTGTCCATCCACTGGTGATATTCTGGCTTATGTTACCCATTTATGGACAAATTTAGTGGAAAAGTTCGGTGAAACACAAGTTGTTGCTCTTGACATATCAAAGGCTTTCGATAATGTTTAGCATAAAGGTCTTCTAAACAAGCTTCCATCTTATGGTTTTCCAACTGTTTTTTTGTAATTGGTAATCCAGTTTTCTCTCTGACCGCTCGCTGAGGGTGATGGTAGATGGCTCTCTATATTCTAACTTCTCCATTAATGCTGGTCACCCCCAAGGTTTAGTTCTTTCCCTCACTCTTTTCCTCTTGTATATTAATGACCTTCTTCCATTGACCAGGAATTGCTATCCATAGTTTTGCCGATGATAGCACATTGCATTCCAGTTTGAGAAACCTTGCCCTGCTCAATCAGCTTCAAATTCTCGAATATCCAGTACCAGTTCCTTAAATGTCGATCTCCAGGTAATTCTCCAATGGGGGGCAAAGACAACTTAGTTAATTTAAATCCTGTTAAAATTCAGTCCCATCTTATATCTCGCAAAAAAGGATTCTTCTGCTCCTACACTCATCTTTGGTTACACTCCGATTTCTAGGCAAGATGATATATCTCTTTTGGGGATTACCTTGGCACAAGCAAATTACAAATATTGCTTCCTCTGCATCTAAAAAACTTGGTTTTCTTTCCCTCTCGTCATTACTTTTCTTCCAAACAGCTGCTCACTCTGTATAAATTGCAAATCCGCCCTACCATGGAATATTGTTCCCACATCTGGGGTGCCCTGAAAACCTCCGTGAGGCTTCTTGATTCCATTCAGAAGAGGGCAGTTAGGTTAATTAATGATTCATCTCTAACAGAGTCTCTCCACTCGCTGTCTCATAGATGTACTGTTTCTGCTGTATGCCTTTTCTGCAGATACTTCCATGGGCACTGTTCTTCTGAATTAGCTTCTATAATTACCGCTCTCTCTTTTAAAACAATCCGAACTCGTGCTACCAACATCCATTTACTGTCCAACTTCAAACTCACAGAACCAACTTTTCATCTTCCTCGTTTATTCATTCAACTGCCGTTTTCTGGAATAATCTTCCTTCATACGTATTTTCTGAAAATTACAGCTCACAAGAAGTTCAAGTCTAATGTCAACAAATATCTTTTTTCATCTTCTCAGCCTCCAACCTATGCACGGTACTAAGTACTATAGGTTCTAATACCTCTCGTGTTTGGGGTTTTCATAAAAAAAGATGGTCATCCTGAATATATATTTCTAATTCCACAACTTGTTTGAATAGAGATAGCAGTTTGTTATGGTCCAAGTATTCCATGCAAGATAACCATTTATTTTTAAATCTTGGATATTAAAATGTGGCAGTGGCAGCATTTTTCGATTTGGGAGTGCTAAAATTGAAAAAAAATGATTGAACCGAGTGTTAAGGGAAAATTCTTAAAGGGGTTTGAGGATTGTTCCTTCATATGATATAAATACCCTTGTGATATGTCAAAAATAATAATAATAATAGTATATATCTAACAATTATATAAAACAGAATTTATACATAAGTGACTTAATTATATTTGTGTTATACAGCACATTTCCTTAGCTGCTACAAATAGCAGCTACATCAGTCCCCTCCTTCATATTTATTCTAGTGTGCATGCAGGCATTTATTCTGTTGCTTTGACTCGCTCGAATTACTACTAGAAACCAGCTAATGGTCAAGCTGAAATTGTTGGGAATTTACCAATGTAATTTTTTAGTTTTGTGCCCTATACTAAGGTGATATACAGCCCTATACAGCTGGAATATGTATGGGGCATCAATAGAGGCATATGATGCTAGAAAGCAAGCTTATACAGAATCAGCCAAAAAAAAAAAAAAAAAACCCTTCCCATTTCACCCATCCATTTTCTCCAAAAGTTTCTTCATTTCTTCCTTTAATTTATTTAAGCTATCAACTTCCACAATGACATATGACAGTGTGTTCCAGCAATCAACTACCCGCTGGCTAAAGCCAAATTTCCGCACATCTATTCTACAACTGTTTTTCCTCAATTTAAATTTATGCCCCTCTCAGGTGCATAATCTGAGCAAGAGGAAGAATCCCCTCACCATTGAGTTTGCTTAAACCATTCAAGGCCTTATACACCTCAATCAGATCATCTTGCAGGTGCCTAGTCACCAGACACTGCAATTACCAGAACTTAAGCCTTTCTTGATAAGAGTAACCCTTTGTTCCCCTTACCAATTTCACCCTTCTCTGTACTCTTTCCAGCAGCTTTACATCCTTCCTAAAATGAGGTCCCACGCCTGTATGCAGTACAAAGGAATAATCAGTACCTTATTCCTGCTAGTGAAATTTCTGTATATCACCCCATCAGCTGCTCTGGCAGCCTGTCTGCATTGCTCAGAAAACTTATCTGACTACACAATTACCCCCAGGACTTTTTCATTCTCCACTACCCAGACTGTAGTACTGCACAGTTGGTTCATTACTCTGCAGTTACTGCTACTCATATGCAGTACTTTGCATTTTACAATGGTAAACACCTCTTCAGTTGACACCTCTCAGCCCATCTGCAAAACTTTTCTATATCATGTTGAAATAGTGTACTGTCATTAACAACCTTGCTAACCTTCATATTATCTGCAAACCTGGACATTAAGCCTCATATATACCTTCATCAATATTGTTGATAAATATAGAAAACAAATGGGCCCAACACCGAACACTGTTGGACTTCACTAATAACATTAATCTACAAAGAGCTGTGTTCACTGATTATCACTCTCCATCTTCTCGCACTCAACCATTCCTTTATCCATAGCAGCAACTTGCCCTTAATGCCATACTGCTGCAATTTAAAGCGCAGTCTTCCATGTGGAACACTATCAAAAGCTTTCCTGAAATCCAAGTATATAATATAAAAAATATTTTTTGTATCCAGTTCCTTTGTGACCATATTGTAGTATCCAATGAAATTGGTCAGACAAGACTTTTCCGTAATGAACCTTGCCAACCTTCATATCGTCTGCAAACCATGCTGTGTCTGAACTATAACTACAGTCTTGTCTAAATTATCCTGCAATTCTTTTTTAACTTTTTTCTTCGTTATTTTCCTCGGACCAGAAGTTAAATTAATTTGTCTAAATTACTCATGTTATCCGTTGATCCACCTTTGTGAATTTGGGATACATTTGCACATCTCCAGTCCCTCAGTCCAAGGATGCATAATTATGGCTAACGGTTTGCTTACTTCCTTTGCTTCCTCCTTTAATGTAACTGGATAGATCCCATCTACCATTTAATCTCACCAATTTTCCCTCCACTTTGCTCAATTATTACGAAATCATTTAGCTTCCTGTTAGAGTTTGATAAACTTTTGGCCTCCACTTCCGTATAGAATTCCTCATGTGAATATAGATGCAAAATACTCATTCAGTTTGTCAGCTACCTGAGCAGTACCAACAGCCAAACTATAGATATCAAGTGAACCAATCTGATTCATCCCCTTCCTTCTAGAGTTTACATAAGTAAAGAAGTCTTTGTTATTTTCCTTTGCCAAAGATTCCTCATAAGTTTGTGTTTGTTAACTAACAATATAACCCTACCTTCTTCCTATCCCGTCTGTCCTTTCTGTACACATTGTACTCCCTAAATTCCAATTCTGCATTCCTTATATGTGTGACACCACGGCTCTGATATCCCAACAGTTTCTGCCTTTGAGGTCTCCTCACCATCAGTTCCAATTCATCAAATTTCTTACTCTTAGTTACCCTAACACAGCCTGGCGCACTATGGCCATAGTTGCTGATGCGCCTAATAAATTCCAAAACAAACAAACAGCAAACGTAACCCATCAAAAGTAATCCCATCACTTTGCTTTCCAGGCTGCTGCTCATTCCAGTAGAAGCAGTGCCGAATCACTTTCACCTCTGTCTGAGGCTACTGTTAATCTATTAGTCTGTGAATCGAAGCTAGTAGTTTTCCATCCCACCTAACACTGCCTCGATAACATCAGCAGATATTCTTGCACGCTTTCTATTTAAGTGCATCCTATCCCTGTAGAAGCAGTCTCTGCTGTTAACAAGCACAGACCATGCTGCGAAATATTCTGCCCGTGTACTAAGGTGATGAGCAGAGCTGGAATACATATGGGGGTTGAGCATTAGTAGAATCTTCTTCCTTGAAGTTATTTAAGCTATCAACTTCCACAACGACATATAGAAGTTTGTTCCAGCAATCAACTTTGTACTAAGGTGGTGAGTAGAGCTGGAATAGGTATGGGGGTTTATTACATCTTTCACCGAGACCAAGGGATATGTGACATCTCTTACTTAGACTGATTGGAATGCAGCGTCTCACACTGAAGCCAATGGGTACATTGACTGAAAAAGTTGTGAACTGCTGATTTAGATGAATATGAAATTAGAAGAAGAAATTTTGGGAGATGGTGAATAGCATGTTGATAGTAAAGAAGAATACTATGAACTGCTATCTGAAAGTGAATCCGAGAGCCACTTAGGTGTTGTAATTGGCCTTGCTAAAAATGTCATTAAGAGAACCCAATTGCTACAAGTTCTTTTGATTATTCAAATGTTTTATAAGATAAAAACAGATTACAAATGCTCAGCATCTCCTTTTTGGATTGGAAAAAACTAAAGCAAGAAATATTGATCAGACACTACTAAAAATTTAACCCCAGGGGGCTCACATCTGGTGAGTATGGGCCTGGCACACCCAGAGTCCTGAGCTGGATATCATCATTCTTCTCTTTCTTGGTGATTCCCTTTTGACACTCTCTCTCTCTCTCTCTCTCTCTCTCTCTCTCTCTCTCTCTCTCTCTCTCTCTCTCTCTCTCTCTCTCTCTCTCTCTCTCTCTCTCTCTCTCAGGATAACTCGGGATTTTTTTTTTGGCTGGTGCAGCATACGCCTCAGGCTTCCTTGCACCATATAGCTAATAATAATAATATTATTAGTACTCCACCAGGCCATAAGGAATATAGACAAGCGGTATACCCTACTCAGCCTATGTGAGGAGCCCCCCCCCAACCAGGAGGTACAAACAAAGCTAGAAAGATGGGCAGAGAAGACACTCCATGGCAGACACTACAATGATCTCCATCAGGGTTACATAGATAAAATTGCTTCCACTGCATGGCTCACGAGCGGGACGCTCTTCCCCAAGACTGAAGGATTCATGCTCACCATCCAAGACTAGGTAATCAACACCAGGAACTATAGAAAATGCATCGCCAAGGAGCCTGGAGTGTTAGATGACACATGTCGACGATGCCACCTGCTGGCCTCAGAAACGGCCCAACACATCACCACGGGATGCAAGGTGATGACCCAGACTGAGTACACTCATAGACACGACCAGATAGCCAGGATAATACATCAGAAGCTGGTATATGTTTATTTTGCATATTCTTTATGTTGAAGCCATTTTGTCCCTAGATTTTAAGGGGAAAAATATGCAAACTGCTGCTGGAATGGAAATTCTCCAATAGCATTGATTCCATCCAATGGAACAGACATCACTCCTGTTATCATATGAACAATTGAGTTATCTGATTTCTTTGGTTTTAGCTGTGAATCTAGGTATGTGAGGCATGGAGGCCAATGCATTTGTCTTCAGTTCCATGTTGGCTGAGCTTTTTTGCTTGTTCATCTTAGCATTTGGATTTCATCAGAAATTAACACTATTTCTGATGAATTCATATGGAATGCATTTCGTTAAAGTAATGGTTGTCAATTTCCTAAGAGAGCACTTTAACTGAAAATTATGTTCATTTTGGAAAAGATGCTGAAAACTTATGAAATTAACTTGTTGCTAAAATATAGTTAGCTTGTTACTAAGTACATTTTCTTTGCTCTCACCTGAACTTTTTGCCACTTTGATGGGTGGTCTCAGTGATGAACAACACAATGATGATTATTAACTTTGCTGGTTGAGAAATTTTTTCATAATGAGAAAGCCAGATGGATATGGAGAATTAGTATTAATTTAATTTAAATTAGTTTTTGGATGTTTGATATTGAATATTAACTACTAAAATAAATAATATTCAGTTTACATTCTGGGACATGGTCAGAGGAGTTCACAAGATAGATAGAGAATACAAGAAACAGCCCTGTATTTAACAGTCATGGGCTTGAACCCTGGTCACTCAAACCATGTGTACTTGTGCACTCACATGCCTGACCATTTGGCTTATAGCAGCCTTGAGTTGTCTCAATAAAATTCAATTGGATTTGAATTGTGTGTGTGTGTGTGTCTGTGCATGCATGCATGCATGTTGAACTTATGACAGCTATTTATAGAATGCAATTTATATCTAAATTTTCTCACTTTACTGTGAAAGTTTTCACAGAAGTAAAATCACATTTAGTGAATTGGTTATATTAAAATTGAACAATTTTTAAATTTTTTAAAAAACTTTAAAAATTTTTTAAAATTCATGGGGCCAGTGTAACTTTTCTCAAACTTAGTTATAAAGGTTTACACTAGATAGCAAAGTTGCCACAATCTATATGACAACAGTTGCAAGTGTGAGCATACCAGTAGTTGGCTGTCAGATACTGGGACCATCTGAATGACAGTCCTCATGACATTTTTCAACTATCTTTTGTAGACTTCTTTCTCGTTTGTGTGAGTGATTGAATGTGGTTACCTGCAGTGATTGAATGTGGTTTAAATTTCTTTTAAGTGTCAAACAACTGTGGATGTGGAGGAAAAATGTTTGTCATTGACAAGAAATAAAAATAATTGATTGAAAAGTATGATTGCTGTCTTGAGTTGTGGGACTTGAAATCTACATTTTATTTATTAGCAAATTAGTGTATATTAAAGTTGAGCACTTTCTTTTTCATGTTCTTTTACATTTTCTTTTTCAATTTCTTAAGCACTCTTAACTGAACATTATATTGATCTGGTGGAAGAGTGCTGTAAAACCTAGATTTTATGGACCATGATTTAATGGATTTCAAATTGAATGGATGAAAAAATTTTCACTGACAAACTAGTGTATTCAGAAGATAGGGAAAATCAGGAATTCATGAGTCATGGCAGCTAACTACAAAAGAGCTGTCTGTTGACGGATATGCTCATAATCATTGTGTCCTGTCTTTTTTTTTGTTTTTACCCTTATTCAGAGTGTATTATTATGGCTCCTAAGAAAACTGGTAAAAAGCGAAATCATGTGCATCTGAGTTTTGTGCAGAAGTTAAGCCATTAGAAAAGTTAGTTTCTGGTCTGTTCCACACCACATCTGTCAGGAATATAGCACGAAAAAAAAAAAAAAACTGTCAGATATTGTAAAAAGTTTTTGAACTGAAGATTCATCAGGATTTCAACTTCAGCCTCTTAGCTCTGACTCTGAACAGAGTTTTTCCTAGCACCACTACCCAGTCATGGTAAATTATTTCCAGTTATCTACTATGTTTCAAGTGGTATAGCCAGTGGAAATAAATGCTTGTTTTTTATTACTTAATTTTATTTCACTGTTCCTAATACAGAGTAACTATTTAAATATAATTTATGTACACAGAGTAACTGTTTAAATTTTTAATTATACGAGATACAAATGATCTTGGAAAAAAAGTATGTATTTAACAGACATTTGTCAATAATGGACACCCCTTCCCCCTTTATTCTATAAAATTGATTGTATAATGGAGATTGATTATGTGATGGAGATAATTAAATTTAATGAAAAATCATACTTATAACTAGAACTCAAGAATTTTGCATACGTACATGATTAATAAAATTAACTCATCCATGGGTAAAGAGCGCTCCATTGACACGAAATGTTTTATTTTTAGTATTACTTTTGTCAAAATTTATAGAAGATTAATTTTTTAATCAATCAGACAGGGCATAAAAGATCAGTAAATGCTATACTCAGTAATCAAATATCATTTAATTCATATGCTTTTTTAATTCATTTATTTAATTAAAATTTTAATTTTGAAAGTGTTTAAATTTTTTTTTATTTCTTTAACTTCATGTGCTCCTACAGTATTTACATATAATTGGCAAATTTTATAATTTCTGTACATCCCTCCCCCATCACGTGATGCCCTTCGTGAGAATTTGGCCATATGAATGCAGTTTTTGTATGTACTTTTCAATGTTTTTTTATATATTTTAGTTATATTATTTTTTGTCATTTTTCACTGTTTATTTATTGTCTCACAGAACTGTTTCTTTGTTTTTTCCTTTATAGGAAATTTCACATGTGCCCAGAAAAGATATATTTGTGCTTGATGAGAAAAAAAGTTTATCATTTGGAAAAGCAGCTCATGAAATATTGAAAACTGCCCAACACGCTAGAAGCATACTCTCAGAGCATAAAGGAACTGAAAGGATAAAAGATAGTCAACAAATCAAAAATATGCCCATTTATTCAGTCGAGGAATTAGAAGGTGATGAAAATTCAATTGTATATGATTCTGACCAGAAGGAAGAGGAAAAAAAGTTTTTTATACAGAACATTGAAACAATTGATATAGCATCACAGTCAAAAATGTTAGAAAGAGCTCTAGAAGAAGAAAAGAGAAAAATGAGCTTAGAGGGATTGCCAGTTATAAAGAAGAGTGCAGCATTAGAGTCTCTCTGCTGTTACAGTCCAGAAACTTATAGCCCTGTTGAAAATGAGCCTGAAATATCCTGTAGGAGTTCAAAACCTTTGAAATCAATTCTTAAAGTAAAAGATTCAGAAATGATAACAAAATTAGATGTCAACAAACTCCAAGAAGCAGCACATTCTGGAAATCAGCATTCTGAAAATGTTACTGGCATACCAGGATTGGGATTTGATTATATAGAAGATGAAGAAAAATTTCTTTATGGAAGTGACGAAGATGAAACTCAGATGACAAAGAAATCAGTTGAAGCAGTTGTTACTGCTTGTGCATCTACTCCCATCACTACTCTTACAACAACTTTCACTACTACAAACAGTGTTCATTCTCCTTTAACTGCAAATGCCAGCTCTCCAGTTCCAACTAGGAACTCATTAGATGAAAATGCGTTCTTTCAGAAACAGAATATAAGTTTAAATGAAGGAAAAAATAATCCTTTGCAATCAGATCATGGTTCTTATGAAATGTTTCTAAATTATGCATTAGGTGCAATGAGAGAAGAAATAAATACAAAAAATAAAATTACTTCTAATGTTCTAGATAAACAAAAGGAATTCAAATTTAAATTGGCTCAACAGCATCTGCGACAACATGAATATGAGGAGTTATCTGGAACAGACAATGCATATTCAAGAGAGGAAAAAGTATATATTTCCCCTGATGAATTTTCTAATGTGTCTTCTGATGATCATGATAATGAAGTGTCAAATAAGTTCTTTAGCTGTAAACACTCAGGTCATGCAAGTTTGGAAAAGATTTTGAAAGAAAAACTACTGGAACAATTTTTAGGAAATGAATATTTAAACAATCTTAAAAAAGAATTCCCAGGAAAAAGATCTAGAGTAGAAAAATTTGAAGAATATTCTGCTAGAGAATTATTTGAGACTGCAAAACGAAAGTTCACACAAATTTCTAAAAAAGAACTACATGAAGGAAGTCCTAGAAGAGAATCACCCGAAGAAAGCCCAAGAAGAGTTTCTCCTGATAGGAATATAAAGGAATTTCTTGATGGAAATTTCAGAAGAAATTTCTGTGATGAGAATTCTCAGATGGAGTTATTTGAAGGTAGTCAAAAAGATGAATTTTTAGCAAAGCTTCATCAGAGAGATTCTGGGGAAAGGATCCACTACCATCATTCAAAGAGACGCTCAAGAAGAGATTCCTGGGAGAAACATTATTCAAAAATAAAATATCTAGATAGAGAATCTGTGAGAAGAGATAGTTCTTTAGATAGAACTCATCCCAGAAGACAGTCAGCTGACAGAAGTCCTGAAAAGGAATTAGTAGAGAAAGCAGATAGAGGATATTTTGAAAGTAGAGTTGCACAAGAAGCATTTGATAATGGTACAGAGCATTCTCAGTATTTTTTACCTGATAATCCTATAATCGCTAGACATAATTCTCTGGAATGGGAATCCAAATTTCCAGAAAGAGAAGGCATAGAAAATCAGAACTGCCGACAATGGCAGTCCACTGAACATCCAGCACAAGAGATACCTGATTTAGACCCTATATATGATTCCTTTGACAGAAGACTTAGCGAAGATCGCTGTGATAGTGATCATATTAAAAATAGAGATTGTTTTAGTGCAAATCCAAGAAAAAGAGAATCTGTGAACTTTGATAAACAGTTTACTGATAAACAGTTTACCGATTCCAGCAGTGGACTATCAAGTACACAGATTGAAAGTAGCAATACAAATGAAAATTCCAACCACAGTGATCCTCACTTATATAATAATCCTCAGCCTATTCAAACAACTAATTACTTGAATAATAGTATGCAAGTTAATACATATAGTGAATCGGTTTCAGTTCCTCACTGTCCACCTCAGTCCATCTCTTCATTTCAGCCATTTGGTGAGCAGCAATCTGCTTATAATTTTGGACCTACTGGCTATGAAAGCATAGCTCAGCAAGTATCACCAACATATACTGCCACCTATAGTGCTGTTACTCATTCTTTTGTACCATTTAATATACCACCACCACCTCCCTTACCACTTATTTTTCCTCCCCAGAAATATCCATGTTCATCACAACCAAATATTTTGCCTGTATCTGAACAAAAGCAGTTTAAACGTAAAAATGCTTCAAACATTGTTCAAGGTAATCTTAAAGTAGTACCATTACAGAATGATTCAGTGTCTTCAAGTTCACCCAAAGGAGAGAAACAGTTAGAGATATCTGTGGATAATTCAGAATTGTCTTCAAAACAAAGCACTGTGAAAGTAATCTCTAATGAAAAAAAACCTACACAGTGTACGAAACCAGTACATCAAGATGCCAGTCAAAAGAAACAACTTGACATGCTAGAAAATGAGCTAGAACGACTTTGCAAAATGCAAGGTGAAATGATGAGGAAAAAACAGAGGGAAAAAGATGGACATAAAGATTCTTTAATATTGGAAAATAACAAGCTTCAGGAAGAAGTGAAAAGACAAATTCAAGAACTAAAGAAAGCTTCAGAGGAAACTGAAAAGTGTGAGAAATCTCAATCAAAAGTACTTTCATTTTTTGAAAAAGTGAAAAGTGAGCAGTATCCGGAGACAAAGGTAGGTTTTAAATTGATATTTTTTAACCCTTTGAGGAGTGAGTTTTCTGGATACATGCGAGGTAGAGTTTCCATCTCTTCAAAATGCATGATCTGATCTGGGGAGAGGTGCATGTGAAGGCAATTCTGAAATTTTTTCACATTAACTACACATTTTTTAGATTACTTTATAACTAAAAAATATAATCTTAATTAAACTCAATGTGAGATTCAAAGACATTAGGTGAAATACTACTAAGAAAATTTAATAAAGACATGAAGCAATTTAAGACACTTTTCCACATGAAGTATTTTAGTTTATTGCTATGAAAATGACAGTTGGTACAGTTAGAACCCAAGCAGTTCCAGTAGCTAAATAAAATTGGCTACATTTCAAAGGACAATGTCAAATCCATCTTCAGGCCTTGATTTTGGCTTTAGGAGGAGTTTTGTAATTTGACTATGGGAGACTACACTGTACCACTGGAGAGACCCAACAACATTTTGGTCTCTTCTGTGGTACAATGTGGTCTCTCATCGTCAAATTATAGGATTCCTCCTAAACCCAGAATCTAGGCCTGTAGACAGATTTCAACACTGTCCGAAACCAATTTTATTTAGTTATTGGAACTGTTTGGGTTCTAATTATACCAGTTGTCTTTTGCCTATTAATAAACTGATAACACCTTTGCTGCCATTAATGCATGTATGTGTGAAATGGTGCCGAAGTCGTGTGCCATGATGCATATATGCAGTCATTCGTAAGTGGTCCATAAATAAATAAATAAATACTCTAAAAGTTAAGGCACATGAAATTAATAACTGCTCAATATTGGCACACTGATATTGAAACTGGGATTTTGTTTCTGTCTGCTATTAAGACTTGGTATACAGCTTTATTTTTCTTTGCTTGTGGTGTGATTAGTTTATATATGTGTATGTTTGATAAAATATTTAGGGTTGTTCTGATTTACAGCTTGGCTCAAAAGTAAATGTTCACTTTTATCTATGAATTCTAGACTTTCAACCATTTTATTTTTAGGTGACTATTAAAGGAGTTGCTCCTCAACATTTCAGAATTATGGTAGATTGAAAACGCCCTCTCAAATATAGGTGGCGGTGTTATTTTAAAGTATTCACATGGAAAAGTATCTTGATTAAACTTTCTTACTTAAAATTTTAACATTTTTAAATGCTATTTAAAAACATTACAGCAGGTACTTCTTTTATTATAACTATATGTATAGATTTGAAGTTTAAGGCATTATATCGGTGCTATTCTTTAAAACATTGTAGCACATGATATTAAATTGTTCAGTGATGGTGAAACTTTTTTGCCCTGTGTGCCAAAAATAATCCGAAACAAAAATATAACAATTTTCACGTATGTTATAAGAAAGGTAACAATACATGAAAGTTTCTAATGAGAACTTTGTTGCTGTATCATTTGGCACACAAGTACACTTACTGTTTTTGTTCCCCAGATGGTGGTCAGTAGACCATAAAATAAATTTGTCTTCAAATAAAAAGGTAAATTTTTTTATAATATAAACTATTTATAGGTGGCTGTATCATATATTTTCCTGCTTGTGCATGCTGCTCGTGGCATTGGTTTGCCACCCTGATATAGTTTTGTATTACATACATTCTAAAAATTAAGCATATCGCTGCCATAGTCGAGTGATGAAGTATGAGGGTAAAATACCCACATTTGAGTGATCTAGTGTGGTATCATGGGGAGCAATTTTCTGAAAGTTTCTTTCATGGAATTTTGAAAATTTGTAAAAATGAAATCTTCATACATAAATGCCTTTAAATATTAATTTTCTTGTTTTGATTGCCCAACATTAGAGTGAACTTATTGTAAAAAATCAAATCAGAATTTAAAACAATTCCAAAAAAAAAAAAAAAAATTTTAATAAAGTCATCACTAATAATATTTTAGGGCAGAAAGCCTCAAAATATGTAAAATTCAAACTATAACATTAGGTTGAAAAATTAGTTTCTTAGACTAATAATTTTCTGCCCTCAAATATTATTAATCTGAGAAGCACACCTTTTGGAATCTCTCATATTGTGCAAATTAAGTCACAACTAGGACTCACAATACTGGTCAAAATGTCAAAATCTTAATACCAGTATTTCGGTATTTTTAATTTATGAAAATTAAAAAAAAAATTTTTTGCAATAAATATTGATGACAATTAGGTGCAGTAAAGTAAGGAAAAAACAAGTAATTACTTGAATTCACCTTTTAAATCAAACTTTTATTACAATAATAAATATTCTAACAAAAAATTATTAACATACAGTTATGCTAAAAACCAAAAAAATATATACATATCGATACTGCAAATTTGGTTATGTCCAAGCCTCCACACTAACTGTCAAAATAAACTGAGCTCTTAAGAAACTTAATAGTGTTATTGTTTAAACTGGATCAAATTTGTACATATTTAATTAGCAGCAGAAAGCATCCTTTTGGATTCTGTGTTGGTTGGTGCTTTGTACTGACGAGTTGCAGTTTACCCCCCCCCCCCACCATTATTCCCCATCTTCAAAAAATCTTATTTCTATTTTATCAAAAATAAAAACTATTTCCTTTTTGACTTTTTATGGCACTATATCCATATTAATGAAAGAAAGGAACTGACGTTTAAGCTTGGTGAGGAAGCCAAATCTAAGTTGGAGGGGGGATTATTTATATATTTATTAATTTTTATTTCCCTGTACCTTATTATTGCTGTCAGCAGCCATTGTTATGATTTTCGTACAGCAGCTCCCCTCAAGCACTAATGCCCACAAGCTATCTGACTGCATTAAAAAATGAGAATTTCCAGGAGCTGAGGGATATTCCCATATAACACTCACACGCACGCACGCGAGTATATATACTATACAGGTAGTTCTCGACTGTACGAGTTAATTCGCTCCTAGCACGCGCTTGTAAAGTGAAAACTCATAAAGCAGGAATTTATTTCACATAGACATAAGGTTAAAAATAGGTGTTACGTTCTCAACAATGAAATTAGTTAGCTAATTAGTTTGTTTAAACGATGATTGATTTTTCGAAAGAAATGAAAACGTAGCCTGTAAAATCAAGCAAATTATAATAATAGAGAAATCATTTATGACTTACAAATGTTAAAGAATGTTTATTCTTCGTCATCATCGACTAAATGCACACTCGTTGATCACTCATTATTCGCTCGGCACTCGTTGGTTTGTTGCTCAAGGAGTCGTTGTCTTCAGAAATGTTTCAAGATGGGTTTGTTTCCTAGATAATCTCTTTTCTTTATAAATTCAATAGCATGCATAAACATTTTTTAACGGAACGCACAAATTGCAACTAACACGATTTGCACAGAGTAACAAGTTTACGTAGCTTAAAAAAAAAGGATCGGAGAGAAGATTCTGAAAATTTATTTATGTTTTTTATATGATTGAAGAAAGGGGAAACACATTTCACCATAACGTAAAAATCCACACAATTCCAGCTATCAGTATTTTCACAAATGCAATAACATCAAGTTTACTACCTTTTTAGGGTGCCTCCGTAGCCAGGTGGGAAGGAGCAGCAGTGCGTAGCATACACTTCTTGATTAGACCGGGGTTCGAGCCCGTCACCACCAAATACGGAGGATGCGGAAAGGTCAGCGAATGACCACCGCATATTACCGGAGCAATATGGCCTTAGTTGCTAATGCTCCTAAAAACCAAATAACAAACTACCTTTTTATAATTGCTTGCAGTAACAGAAGCCCAATAAACCGGAAAGTGCAAATTGTTTTTATTGTTTTATGGTCGTGACCTCCAGAAATGTGCTTTAGAAAAATATCACAAAGCTGTTTAAAATTGATTCTATAATAGAACATATGATAACGATGAAAGTGTAGTGCATTTTAATGATTTGAATTGGTAACTAATATAATTTACAAACCATGCTCATGACCTTTTATATGGCCTTAAGGTCACACTCGCGACCTTAAAAATGACATCTTAGAGAGATAAATAGCTTAGTTATACAGCGAAAATTTCATCTTCCGAGATCTTGAAACGAATTACCAAAAAACAATGTGTTATTGGGTTTACATTACGATATTTTTGCCGCCTCTGTAGCCAGGTGGGAAGGAGCAGCAGTGCGTAGCACATGCTTCGTGATTAGACTGGGGTTCGAGCCCGTGACCACCAAATACGGAGGATGTGGAAAGGTCAGGGAATGACCACTGCATATCCCCGGAGCAATATGGCTTTAGTTGCTAATGCTCCTAAAAACCAAAACAACAGACGATATTTTAACATTACGATGGTGTCTCTGGAACTAATTAATATCGTAAAGCGGGGTGCACTATATTATATAGCTACGTGTGTGATTTGAAATGCAGTATTTATGAATGTTTAACATTCATTTTTTGCAATTAAGGTTCCTATTTTCGATTTTGTTGATACTTGGGAAAAAAAACTCGTAAAACCGAGAACTTGTAAAGCGAGAACTGCCTATATATACATATACAGTATATACAGTAAACCCCCGCTATTCGCGGGGGTTACGTTTCTTGAGAAATGCCGAGAATACCAAAAACGCGAATACTTGAGAAATGCCGAGAATACCAAAAACGCGAATACTGAGTTATGGCTCCCATAGTAATAAAGGGGTTCCGTTCCAAAGTACGAAATATATAAGAAAAACTAGTCTAAAATTTTGTCTATGTATGTATTATATGTACCTTCATAATATGACTATGTACATAGACAGTACATAGTGAAATGCAAGCATATGGCATCGAAATGAAAATAAGAAACAATTTAATATTAAATGTAATATTTATTAGAAATTTCAAACAAATTTTTCAAACTAGAGCCTTTGCTAGCTAAAACTTATCCAGCCAGTGCTATCGACAGTTTCGCTAAAGTGTTGATAAAGGAGTTTTGCCTTTTCACGAATGATGAATGAACTTAACGGAATTTTATTTTGAGTTCGGTCTTCTATCCACAGATTTAAAGCTTTTTCCATTTTTTCTAATTTAACATCACGAGTTACAGAGCAAATTTTTGAAGCAATTAGCGCATTTTCACGGACACTACGGCGGATTTTTTCTTCTGATTTTTTGATTGATCGTTCCATTGACTCATTGATTTTATGTTTTGCCACTGAGGAGACACTTTCACCATTAGAAATTTTGTCTAATAACTCAATTTTATTCGCTAATGTCATCACCACCTTTGATATTTTCACATTTCTCTTGTTATTCGTAGCCATATTTTTGTAGGGAAATTTTTGTTAGAAAGAACTTGTCCACAATAAAGTCACTTTCTTCCGTTAACACACTCGAAAAAGTCTGTTTTACACTGCAAAATGGTAGATTTATCATTTTTGTAAGCATATCAATTTATAAATTTATTCAATTTATAAGCATATAAATTAAAAGCAAACGATGAAACCTTCCATGACAAGCGCATAACACACACTGAACAAGGATTAGTGAGAAACATCCACGCTAGCGATTTTGTCACCCCTCTCCCCCCATTCACCGAACACTGTTTTGACCGGGAAAGATAATTGTAGCCACGCCCATGTATTTTTATGGTGGAAACTATTCACGGTGCTTTAAAATTCACATTTTTTTTAGGTTTCATTTTATATTAAATCAGCGATCGCGAAACCGCGAATAGCGGGGGTTTACTGTATATTATATGTGAGCTGTCAGTTTCTCAAGAGCAATGACACAAATATAAAACAAGCATTTATCATACAAAATGGTATTCGTTTACATGTAATCTATTCATTTTTCACATTTAATCTGTTAATGCATGCCATCATTTCCATAAAATTTCTCTCAATTAGCAATCTCAACTCTCTCTACAGCTGCAAACACTAAACTAATTCAATCTTAATCACTTCCTCATATTTCTCTTAAAAAGGAATATCAGTTCTCTTCACAACTGCAATCCATAAATTACTAACTTAATGCTAACAGTTCCATGTAATCTCTCTTAATTTAGCAATATTAATTTTATTTGCAACTTCAACCAATAAACCAACTCAGTACTAAACATTTCCTTATTTTTCATGTTTCTTCAACCTTAATCTAAAATAATCTCCCACTTTATCTAAGTACCATTTTCAATACTACACAGTTCAGAGGAATTACCTTCTTTCTCTTTCATAGTGGAATTCCTCTGTGCGCATTCCTTCCACAGAGTGCAGTGATGTCTTTCTCTCTCTCTCTTTTCTTAGTCAAACTCCGCATCTCTGCTGTGTATAGCTCTTCCAGTACTGTCTTATTTCAGCATTTCAAGAAAAGTTCTCTGTTAATACTGAAGGAAATTACCACAGCAGTAGCAGAAGCCAGGGCACTATCTGACTGACTTGTTATTCAACTTCCGGATTAACTTCTAGCACAGGAACATGCCTGGCGGAACTCTTTACTATATAGCTGGACACTCCCAGAACTGGACCTGAACCAAACCCAGAACTAACACTGCAAGTCTGCAACCCCTCCGAGCAGCAGTGCGTAGCACGCGCTTCTTGATTAGACCGGGGTTCGAGCCCGTCCACCAAATACGGAGGATGAGGAAAGGTCAGGGAATGACCACCGCATTTCCCGGAGCAATATGGCCTTAGTTGCTAATGCTCCTAAAAACCAAATAACAAACAAACAACCCCTCCGAACAACAATCACAACCTCCTCTTTTGGCACAACCTCCTGGTGAATGATGAGTGAACGTTTATTCAGTTCATTTATTTATTTATTTATATTCTTCTCGTTTATTTATTTATTCAGTTGATTGCAAGTTATAATTGGCCCTTACATAATGTAAACCCCAGAGGGATTTACACATAAGCTTCCATATAAAACAATGTTTTTTCCCACACAACAAAATGCTTTCATCTTTTACCTCTAGGTCATCTGCTGACAATACCTTTGAACTGCTCCATACCAACATCCTTTCACAAAATTCACTAAGTGTCGCATCCTCAAGTAGCGGTGTAATAGAGGGATTAAACTATTGTTTAGAAGCTTTTAATTTTAACCCTTCCTCACCTGCCATACCATTGTTCACCGTATTCCTTAATTGCCCTACCAGGCCTACTCCCACTAATGGAAATATTTCCGAAATGATGTGCGTGTGCGCGGAAGTGCTTTACTTCCGCGCACACGCACACACACACACACACTACTAACTAAGAGAAATATATTTGTAACTTTGTAAGATTTTCCATCTTACAGTTTCATGATGTTTTCATGTTTCTGTTGCATTTGTACTGTGTGTAACAATCCCTCATTTGCAAATTCAGCAATATTAATTAATGATTTATTGTTGTTGATTTTATAACCTTTATGTGAATAAATCATAAACAATTATTTTTTGAATTAGTACCGAAAACCGGTATTTTTGTATCAATACCAGGATTTGAATAGCAGGAAAAAATGACCGGTGTCCCAAATACCTGGATCCTGGATTCTCAGTATTGTAAGCCCTAGTCACAACTGGGTGGTCACCCCTTATACTTCTGGGTACCTATCCACTATCAAAAATCTTGTTAATGCAAACTCTATATATACAAAGTGCTTGTTTATACGAAACAAATACCATTCCCCTGGGAAAGGATAACTCTTCTATATAAATATATTTGTTTATTACAAAATTTGGTTTATTAGTATTAGCAATGGCCACATGGTGCAAGGAAGCCTTACGGTTTATGCTGCACCAGCTAAAAAAAAAAAAAAATAATAATAATAAAATAAATAAAAAAATAAGAATAAGAAAAAAAAAATAATAAGAAGAAAATTTTAAAATAATAATAAGAAAATTTTAAAATAATAATTAATAAGAGAAAAGGAAATAGAAAACCTATGCATTTCCCTCCTCCCATAGGTAATTATCCAGCTGACGTTTGAATTTTCCCAAACTGTGAGCCTTTACTACCCACGTACGTAAGTTATTCCAGTAATTTATAACTTGCTGGCTAAAATAAAATTAACTGCAATCCAGTCTAACCATCTTCCCGTGCAACTTGAAATGATGGACCCTAGTTATAGATTCATTTATAACCGTGAAATTTCGTCCTCATTCATTTTACTTATGCCTCTCAGAGCCTTAAACACCCCAATCAAGTCTCCTCTAAGGTGCCTAGTTTCCAACCTCTGCAACCCACATATTCGAAGTCTTTCCTCATATGTATGCCTTTTTGCCGATCTCACCAGGCAAGTTACCCATCTTTGGACCCTTTCAAGAAGTACAATGTCTTGCTTTAGGTGCGGTCTCCATACTTGAGCTCAGTATTCCAAATGTGGTCTAACAATAGCTTTATATAATGGGATTATGATGTCCTTATTTCTACTAGCAATTGTTCGATAAATCATCGACAGGACACCATGGGCCTTCCTTGCAACCAGTCTACAGTGCTTGGAGAACTTCATATCTAACTGTATCGTAATACTCAAGTCCCTTTCCTCCACTACTGGCTTTAGTTCAACTCCACCAAGTGTATAAGTTATTTTGGGGCTACTGTTCCCCAGGTGCAATACTTGTGATCCTTGGGAAACCCACTTCTTACATCATCATAATCTGAGGAATAACTATTTATCATAACCCTCTGCTTCCTGCCCTGAAGCCATCCATCTAAGGATTTTCCCTGTGATTCCAACCTGTTCCAACTTATAAAGTAACCGCTTATGTGAGACTGAGTCAAATGCTTTGCTGAAATTCAAATAAACAATGTTGAAATTATTCCCTAAGTCCAGTTCTTGAGTGATCCTGTCAAAATAGCTAACCAGATTAGTTAAACATGATTTTCCATATACAAAACCATGCTGAGTATCCTTCAGAATTCTGTTTCTATCTAACTGATTCTGAATTTCACTCTTGATCATTGTTTCCATGATTTTCCCAACTACCGAAGTTAGAGTAACCGGCCAGTAATTTCTCACCTCACTCTTATGTGTCCTTATGTATATAGAACCGTACTTATGTATATAGATACATTGGCACCCCAATGTATCTATATACATAAGGATCCAATCCAAAAAAATCACTCCCAAGTCCAGTGATTCTGTCCTAATTAGCCTCAATGGCTCAATGCACTCACTTGCTGCCTCCCTTAAAATTATAGGGTGTATGCCATCAATTCCAGGAGCCTTACTGGTCTGTATGATCGAAAGATTTTTCATTAAATAAACATGAAATTTCAACATCATTAATTACATTTTTTTCGACTTCACTTCCATATCTCATTGACACAGGATTTCTCTTCTGTAAATATCGATGCAAAGTAACTGTTAGTTCATCTGCAACTTCAGCTGGGGTATCTAATACTATCCCATGTCCATTACATAAGGATCTGATCTGGTTTGTCCTTTTCTTCTTTGCATTAATATATGTGAAGAATTCCTTGTCCCTCTCTAAGCTCTCTTTGCCAGCTATTTCTCATAATCTGCCTTTGCCAGCCTAACCTTTTCTGTGGCACTGTTACAGATCAATTTGTAGCTGTTATAGGCTTCAGTACTTTTTATTGCTCTGTAACTTTTCCATGCCATCTTTTTCTGCTCAAGTAATCTGGCAACTTCATTATTCATCCAACTTGGAATCTTCCTTTGTGAAAATGAACACCTTGTTATGGTCTCCATGGGTATAGAGAAGGCATTTGATACTGCCTGGCATCACGGCATTCTTAGAGACCTGCATGCTCTTGGTCTACGAGGCAACCTGCCTGTATTAATTAAGAACTTTTTATAGAGTTGTTCTTTTCAAGTACGATATTTTAAACTCCCTTTCTATGAAATTCTTGCAGGAAGGAGGAGTTCCGCAAGGGTCTGTACTAAGCGCAACATTTTTTGCCCTTAGAATTGACTCTATTACAAAAGAACTTCCAAATACTGTTGAGGCTTACCTTTATGCTGATGATCCCTCTCTTTCTTGCAATTCTCAGAACATAAGATCTATTGAACATCACTTTCCTAAATAAAATCCAAAAGTGGGCAGTGCTCAATGGCTATCATCTTTCACATCAGAAAACTGTCGCTCTTTTGCAATCAACGTAAATTGCATACAAATCCCGAACTTCACATGTCAGACTTTACCATTCTGATTGCTGACAACATCAGATTCTTGGGATTAACCCTTGACAAGAAGTTAAACTTCCTAAAACATTAAATTTGTGGGTAATACCTGTCTCAAAAAGCCCAACATATTAAGAGCTTTATCCACCCTATCTTGGGGAGCAGATTGTACCTCATTGCTTTGATTATATAGAGCATCGATTAGATCCCATTTGGATTATGGTGCTCCAGTCTACGGTTCTGCCTATTCAGAACCGTAGACTGGAGCACCAGAAGGAGTGTACTACATTGGCTGGATCCTATACAACACAGTGCATTGCGGATTGCACAGGACATCTCCAACTCATAGTCTATATATTGAAGTTCACAAATCCCCTTTGCACCTCCACAGAAAGGCGCCTCCGTAGCCAGGTGGGAAGAAGCAGCAGCAGCAGTGCGTAGCACACGCTTTTTGATTAGACCGGGGTTCGAGCCTGTCACCACCAAATATGGAGGATGCGGAAAGGTCAGGGAATGACCACCGCATATTCTCGGAGCAATATGGCCTTAGTTGCTAATGCCCGTAAAAACCAAATAACAAACAAAATAAACCTCCACAGAAAAATATTACTACTGAAGTATGCAGCCAAAAATGAAAAGTTGCTGTTTGCATCCTATTCACCCATACCTATTCAATCCACAACTATCTAATCTCTATAGAAATAAACCTAATAAAATAAGGTTGGTTGGATTGGATAGGATATTTTACTGGCGCATCAGCTTTTATGGCTATAATGCGCCAATAAGATAAGGCCAGCAGGCCTACGGCTTTTTGAAATATCACAGTGTTGAAAAGTTCCTCTTCACAGTAGTCAACAGGTAATGAATTATTTTCATCCTTATTTTCTTCAATGGGTAAGAATTTTTTACTGACTCTCAACGTGAAACAACTGCATGCAAGTCATATTCAGAGCTATGTTGATTTCCTGCCAATATATACCAATGGGTCCAAATCTCAGTCAGCCATTAGAGCAGCAGCAGTGTTTCCTCTCTGCTATCATTATGGCTTCCTTACCGTCTGAGTATAGCAACTTTTCTGCAGAACTACTGGAATAAAATTAGCTATAGAAAATCTGAATCTTTACCCATTTCCAAAATATTTATTTTACACAGACTCTCTCAGCTCAGTTAGAGCAATGCAAAATCGCTCCTATACGAATCGCCCTGTTTTAAACCAAATCAGGAGGTTCTTGAAAATTGAACATCGTCGAACTTTTGTTGGATTCCAGCACACTCACAGATAAAGGGGAATGAACTGGCAGATATATCTGCAAAAAATCCGTCAACTTTAGATTTGACCTCTGTCCATATTCCCACCTCTAACTATATTGTCATCATACCAGCAGCATGCAATTTACAGTGGAAAGAACTATGGCACACGCAGACTAATAATAAACTTTTCAGTTGAAACAGGAACCAAAATTTTGGCACTCAAGCATCCAGACAACGAGAAGGGAAGAAGTGGTACTTAAATGGCAAGAATAGAGCATGCTCATCTGACCCATATCCATCTACTCACAGGCGATGATCCTCCTCAGTGTCCACACTGCTCAGCACAACTAACAATCAAACATATCCTTATTGACTGTCCTCACTATCAACAGAACATCAATCCTGCCTTCTTTAGTGAAATCTTCAACAACCGAGATCACTAGAGCATGTTACAGCCACTCCTCGGCTTACATAATACTCAACTTATGGAAATTCAACGTTTGCTGACCAGTGCAAACTTAAAAAAATCGTGGAAACGTATTTTGCATCCTGTAGGAATGAAGAGGTATCGTGAAAATATTGTAATGTGAACCCAATAACACGGTCTTTTTTTTTTTTTTTTTTTTTTTTGGTAATTCATTCCAAGACCTTGGAAGTTGAAATTTTCGCTATATAACTAAGCTATTTGTATCTCTCTAAAAGGTCATTTTTATAATGGAAATTGCACTATTCTTTCATCATCATATGTTCTGGTATAAGAATCAGTTTTGAACGCCTTTGTGATATTTTTCTAAAACACATTTCTGGAGGTCACTACCATAAAACAATAAAAACAATTTGCACTTTCTGGTTTATTGGACTTTTCTGTTAGCACAATCTATTATAAAGGTAGTAAACTCAATTTTATTGCATTTGCGATAATACTGATAAAAGGAATTCTGTGGGTTTTTACATTACGGTATTGTAGTGAAATGAGTTTCCCTTCGCTGAAATCTTCAATCATATAAAAAACATAAATTTTCAGAATCTTCTCTTCATTCCTATTTAACTTATTACGTTGGTGAAGGGAAAGGGAACAATGGAAAGTGCAAGTGCTGGCAGTGCTAGGAAATGAAACAAAATTGATTTAGAAATAATGAAACAAAATTGATTTAGAAATAATGAAACAAAATTGATTTAGAAATAATGATGAAAATGATTAAGAAGTAAAGAAGCAGGACAAAGTTTGTCATCTATTGCAAGAATTAGGTCTTGCTGCTTCAACAGTGAATACTATTTTAAAGGACAGTGAGTGTATAAAAGGACATGTTCAAGGATCAACGTATTTAAGATCAATAGTGATCACAAAACAGCGTTCCGATTCTATATTGAAGATGGAAAAGCTATTAATAATATGGATGGAAAATCAGATTCAGAAGCAAGTGCCCCTGAGTCCAATGGCCATTCAAGCAAAAGCAAGAAGTATTTATGAAGGCAATAAGGATAAGTACAGTGAACCCCAAGCCAAGTTCATGACAAGCAACGGGTGGTTTAATAGGTTCAAGTATCACGCTGGTTTCCAAAACATTAAAGTATGGGGTGAAGCTGCCAGTGTTGATTCTGCAGCTGCAGAGAAATTTTGTTACGTGTTGGAAAAATACCCACCACTTCTTCACCACAGAAACCGTAAACACTGCTTCTGTAATCATGAGAGAAGGTTGTCATGTAACAGTAAGGCAACTGGCAGAGATGTTGAGGATATCAGTAGGAAGCATACATGGTATTCTTCTTGAAAATTTATATATGACGTGTTTGTGCCCTTTAGGTTCCAAGACTACTGACACCTGAACAACAGTAAGTTTGCATGGTGGTTTGTCGGGAGCTACAATAGAATGTTACTTCATCATTTCGACATACAGAGTAAGCAGCACACTGTTTGGAACTCTGCATCATCATCATCAACACCGAAAGAAGCAAAAGTTGTCTTCTGCAGGAAAGGTTATGGGCATCTCTTTTTTTTTGAAATTCAAGTAATGGTTTACCAGCCACATCATGCGACTGTTATGGGAGCTTACTACAGAACTCTACTACTGCACACTTTGTGGGACCACAATTGCATGCAGGTTGGTGGATGCTGCATCATGACAGTGCAGGACCTCATTTTTGTTATCGGATACTTAGCCAGCATTAATGTCAAATGTGTTCCTCATTCACCTTACAGCTCTGACCTTGCTCTCTGCAATTTACCCCCCAAAGATAAAAGAGCTGGGAGGAAAATTTTTCCAGTTGTCAGAAGTTGTAAAGACATTGGAGGTGATTCTCAAATGCATGTCAAAAATTTATTTCCACCATGTTTTTGAAAAATGGCAGGAACATTGGAGTAAGTGAATTTCATCAAATGGTGACGACTTGGAAAAGGACCATCAAAATATGGATGATTAATAAAGATACATTGTGAAAAAAAATTGTTTGTTCTTTATTGAACAGCCCTTGTATATATATACAGTCCATTCCGGTTATTTGGGACACATCAGGACTAGTGCATTTTGGCCGGATTAAGCGGCTGCCCCAATTATCCGAAGTTTCATGTAAATAGTAAAAAATAAAATGTACCCCCTCCTTTACAATTGGTTCACTGTACAATCAAATCACGTTACGATGGAGTCACCATAGTAAAGTATCGTTCACTATACGATGTACAGTAAGCGCCGGTCATTGTGATCACGTTTGTGAATTGAATTTTAATTCTATTAAACAGCGATTCTAATTAGTGAAAATAGGAGGAATATTATCCACAGGCTATAAAAGCAAATATATTAAGCACAAATTTACCCTTTATTACCTTACCAATTAAAAAAAATTAAATGATATGTGAAAATCGGAAGAATATAGGTGTTAATCGGAATAATTAATACATACTGTAATATGTACACACGAACTAGTTGACATTTCTGTTCACTGACATTTGTGGGTGGGGGTTAAAATTTAAAGCAGTAAAAAGATAAGCAATCAATAGCAAAGATAAGCAATCAATAACAAAGAACACGGCACACACAAATTGCAAATAACACAATACACGCAAGTGAAAACGGAGTAACGAGTTACAAAGCTTTAAAAATAGGAATGAAGAGAAGATCTGAAAATTAATTTTTTTATATGATTGAAGATTTCATGGAAATGTAAACACATTTCACCATAATAACTCACAGAATTCCAACTGTCGGTGTTATCGCAAATTCAGTAAGATCGAGTTTACTGTCCGTTTATGATAGATTTCACTAACAGAAAAGTCCAATAAACAGGTGACTGCTAATTGTTTTTATTGTTTTATGGTTGTGACCTCCAGAAATCCAACCGAACCACGTGGTACCGTCGGAGACAATCGTAGGGTAATCTCCAGTGCTGCAGTCTCCTGCCCCGATTAAACGGCATGCTGTCCCAATTAAGCGAAGTAAACCCTGGCTATTTTCTCGATTGGTTTCTGCTTTTTAAGATTTGCCCCAAATAACCAGAATCCACTGTATATCCTTTTTTTTGCATGAAGCATCCAGTCTACAGTTACATCCACTTTTTTTGTTATCTTTCTTGGTAAACCTCTCTAGGTTAGGTACCCCATCCAACATGGTGGCTAGCAAAACAGTGGGAAAGCAATGATTGACAAGTTGTGACTCCATGGCGCACAATAGCCCTAGATGCTGATGTGCCATAAAACCCCTAAAAACTAACTAAAATACCTTGCGACTCCACCCGCTTCCTGCTCGATGTCTTCCTAGAAAGTGGACCCACTTCAGAGCCAGCTATCTTTCACTAAACAACCTCTCGACGTCGTAGGCAGTTGATCACATTCCTAAACCACGACTCCAGTCACTTCATCAGAAGTGCAGGTAACCATGTGCAGGAGTTGTGGTCCACCCTTGAGTCAATTACAAGTGAGCTCCTCATTAACAATGAGAGGCTCAAAGCTGTGAATGACAAACTTCAGTCCAAAACTGTAGTTCTGGAAAAGGTCATTGTTGCTATTGGCAGGCCCCAAAATTGTACTAACGCTGACCCTGACTATATTGAGACTCCGTATCCCCCCCCCCAGGCCTGCTGCGGGTGTCACTTCCTATGCTGCTGCTGTGAAGTCAGGACAGGAGTCCCTTTCTCATGGCACGATACAAACTCTCCATGTGCACCACCCAGAGAAGAAGAAGCCACAGCATCTACTGCTGTTGAGAGAAAGTGATACCTCGGAGCTCAAGACTAGCAATGACATCAAAGATCTGGTGCAAAGCACTATAAGGGCTGATTATAAGAATCTAAAAGTGAAATCCCTGAGACCCATTAAGAACAAAGGAGTCCTACTGGAGACCACCAAATACGGAGGATGCGGAAAGGTCAGGGAATGACCACCGCATATCCCCGGAGCAATATGGCCTTAGTTGCTAATGCTCCTAAAAACCAAATAACAAACAACAAACAAACCTACTGGAGACCCCAATAAAAGAAGACCTAACAAGTATTGCTACATGTGGTACTCTCACAAATACAGGAGTGGTCATAGCTCCTCCTAAAAAGTTAAATCTGTCAATCGTAGTGTATCATGTTCCAAAGCACAGTTCCAACGATGAATTACTTGAGGATCTGTTCCACAGAAACCTACTGGACCGTGGATTCTCCTGGGAGGAAGTTAAGGCTGAGACCACTTTTAGGTTTGCAACAAAATCAAAATCCAGCTCTACAGAACACAAAATAATTAGCTTCTCTCCACGGATTTATAGAACCGTCCTCTCTACAGAAAGATTATTCCTTGGTTGCAGCGCACACAGGTTTTGTCAGTTTACAATTGTCACAAGATGTTTCCTATGTATGGGCTATTGGCATACCTCCCAACGCTGCTCCCACAAATCCCCATCCTGCGGGCATTGTGCCAGGAGTGGGCATGTCCAAGCAGAATGTCCCCACTGTGATGGAGAGCCCTCTTGTGTGAATTGTAAAAGGAACAGGCAAACGCATAACCATTCTCTCCGCAATGTTTTATGCCCAGAATTCCAAAGGGCTCTGGAACTCGTAAGACTAAGGACCACTGATGCCTAAACCAACAAGAAATACCGGTTGTTTCCCTGCTCCAGTCCTGCCCACTCTTCCCGGAAGCCTAAGAGGAGTCCCCATATCTCAAACTTAATACTTGCGAATGATGCAAATAAACGGGTAAAGGTCCCGCACAGTTGCGGTTGAAATACGCTGGGCCACTGAGGAGCATTCAATTGATGTTGTTCTGATTCAAGAGCCATATGCTGCAAGAATACAACCCCATCCAACCTCTAAAATTACTGGCTTTACACACTCGAGTCATTCAACCTGTCCCAGTGTACCCTAAAACACGTATAGCAGTCATAAATAGGGATCTCGATGTCCTGGTTGTTCAGGCCCTCTGCAATCAGTTCTCCACCTGTATCCAGAATACATATTCAGATCAATCATTCTATCTGATGTCACTCTACAGCCCTCCCTCAGTAACATCAGTGAAACACTAAACTTTTTTGAATTTGCCCTGAATTTTATTGGCTCCAAACAACTCCTGGTTGCATCTGACTTGAATGCAAAATCTCCCTTCTGGCACAGTGTGGTTGCCGATGGCCACGGCCAGCTTCTTGAGGACTTCATCCTCAGCCAAAATATTATTATCCATAACCAACCTAGCCAGTTCACTACTTACTCTAGCTCCACTGGTGAATCTAATATTGACTTAACCCTCTCTCTCTACAAAGGACCTATGTCAGTCAGTTAGCTGCTGGGAGGTAACTCCAATCTGACCGTTAGCGACCATAGAGCCATACTATTCCATCTTGACTTGGTTCCACCGAGAAACAACAGAGCAAGGGCAACTCACTTCATCAAATTCTCTTCGAAACGTCAATTGGGAAGCATATGACAGCTCCATAGAACTGGACTTTCCAAATACAGACCCATCACAGATGGACTCACTAAATGCAGAGGACTTGACCACCTTTATCCGCCACTCCATACTCAGAGCCTCATACAGGTCGTCAAGGAAGGTGTTCCGCCTATCTGCCCATGGTGGACCCTGGAACTTACCATCCTTCGCAGGTCAGTCCATACTGCACGCAGGAACTACCAGCGACACCGTGATTGGGGATTATATTGCCAAAAAGAATGAGTATACCAAGGCAGTTGCAGCCAGAAAGACAGAAACTTGGGCAAATTTCGTAAAAGAAACCAACCATACAAATCCATGGGGCCTGGCATATAAGATCTTGAGAGAGAAAACTTTCTCCCTGGAAATATTCAACACTGTTTCAGTAGATGCCCAGGAAACTAAGTGTTGGCAGGATTCTGCCAACCTTATTCTAGACAAACTGTTTCCACCTGATGACATCTTTGAGGATCACCCAGAACATTCAGCAATTAGAGCTGCCAACAGCAATTATATAGCAAAAGAGCAAGCTGACCCATTCACACTAGAAGAACTGGGAGCAGTCCTTAAAAACATTAATGTCAAAAAGTGCCCGGGCCTTGACCTAATAGAATACATCTTCATTATCTGCTTTCATTATCTTCATCATCCGCCGCACCATCTACTCCTTCTCTTCAATAAATGCTTGGATGAAGGATGCTTCCCAAAAGAATGGAAGTTGGCCCTCCTTCGCCTCATCAAGAAGCCGCACAAACCACCAACAGACCCTCGCAGCTTCCGACTTATTGCCCTGCTGACTAACCTTGGTAAGGTCCTTGAGCGACTTGTGGCTCTCAGGGTTGTCTTCCTGCTACAGATGTATGATTTAGTCTCACCAAGGTCGTGTGAAGAAGCTATTTTCGATTTGGTCTTACATATTGAAAGTTCTGAAGAAAAATTTGAATTGGCCACCTTCATAGACTTCGAGGGGAGCCTTCAACACCGTCTGGTGGGATAGTGCCTTGGCATGCTTTCGAACTGCTGCTTGCCCCCGGTAATTATACAGCCTCTTGCAGAATTATTTTTCCAACCAAGCAGTTATTCTCAAGTCAAAATTCCAGCGTCACCAAATCAGTAAATCAAGGTTGTCCCCAAGGGTCAGTTCTGGGACCCCTCATTTGGAATGTAATCCTCCAAGACTGGCTCTCCCGCATCTTCACGAATGCGAAAATTGTGGCCTTCGCTGATGATCTCACAGTGGTGGTGTCAGGGCATTCACGGAAGGCCATCGAAGAAAACGCAAACCAGGTCCTCGACAATTTCTCAACTTGGGCCGCACTTAATAAATTGCATATCAACCCAACAAAAACTAAAATGATGCTATTCAAGAATAGACTGGATCTCAGGTGCCCACCACAGGTAAAGATATTTAATGCTCAACTGCCCATCATCACCGAAACCAAGGTACTTGGGGTGATTATTGACCACAAACTCAGCTTTGTCCCACATCTTGTTCATCTAAGAAACAAAGTTAAGAGATTCTCAGAAACCATCATACGCATCTCTAAAAATGATTGGGGACTCTCCAAAAGGTCCCTGCAGTTGTATCACAATGAGTATTTTTACCAATTGTGATCTATGCAGCTGGAGTCTGGTTCCATCGGGTAACTCTTGTAAAGATGCGAGACAATCTTGGAACCATCCAGAGGTCAATGTTAATGGCAATCTGCCGAGTGTGTAGAACGGTCTCCACTCCTGCCATTCAGGTCATCGTGGGAGCACTTCCGCTTGATCTATATGTCATCTTCCGAGGGTTGTGCTTCCGAATTACAAGAAATATCCCAACAAGGATCCTCGACATTGAGATTAACCTGGATGCTGACCCCAAGGCTGAGATGACCCGTTGCTACGAGCTCTTCAACATTTGGCAAACTCAATGGGATAACTCAACACTGGGAATTGTCGCAAGAAGATTTCTACCTGATGTAACCTACGCTGCTACTAAATCTGTACAGTCTTGGTTTACCCCTTCACTAGAAACGTCGTACCTAATTACTGGACACGGATCCATGAATGAAAAATTACACCATCTAGGTCTCCACCCAACAGATCTCTGCCATTGTGGAGCCAAAGGGAACTGGTGGCACATACTATTTGAGTGCATTACGTACGCAGATCTGAGACACAACCTTGTCAGCTGTATACAGATCTCTGGCAAGCATCTAGAGCTCTTCCTACAGAACCCTAGCAACCTCCCTGCATTGCAAACTTACTCAGCTGAAGTCTTTAAGCACAGACGAAGGATTAAGAGGCCCCCCAGTGGGCAACAGTGAACTAAAACCGACCATGTCCCCCCCCCCATCCTGCTACATGGGCTGTGGAGCTTGTTTCTGCGGCCTGTGTGCAGGACGAAAAACACTCTCTCTCTTTTTTAAAAAATTTATTTATTTATTTTTTTTTTTTTATTTCTTCCCATCTCTTCTTTTCTCTTCTTGTTCTACAGTCAGTGCGTCTGTCACATGGGTTTTTTTTTCCCTCTCTTTTCTTTTTGCGTTCTTAAGGGTTGCTATCACATTGTTTTTTTTTTTTTTTTTTTTAATTTTATTTATTTTTTTATTGTTATTTTGCATTTTACAGTGATATCACTTTTTTTTTGCACCATGGGAAAATTAAAAAAAATTTTTTTTTTTCTTTTTTTTTTTTCTCTCTCCTCTGGAGTGGGCTCCTAGAGGAATCTGACCCACCTTTTGGCAACATCAGGTGAGTCAGAGTCTCGTATTGAGGCAGTACGTGTTTTGCTGGGACTGGCCCACCTTCCCGTGGTGTGGACGAATACCCAGAATAATCTGTCCAGGTGACTGATGCTTCTGGGTAGCCAAGAGGCCAGAACATAACAACAGAACACACAAACCTACATCACACACATATCTGGCCCATTTGTAGTGATTCTGTTCTTCACAGAGATACGAGGCAGAGTTGAACTAACTTTCTAGGAGCCACTCCTTACAAAAACACGTCCACATGTCTTCCTAGGTTGATATGCCTAGGATGTTTATCCCTCCACTTGCTGCTGTTTTCAGATCACGAACTCATTTTTTGATTCAAAACCAGCCAGATGGGAGGGATAAAAACCCGAACTGTGCTAAGCACCCCGTTCCTCGATGACAAAACAATCAGAAAGAAAACGCCTCCACAATAATCAGCCAGTCATAGAACTGACTGGGAGGAGCCTTCACCTGTCAATCACCTTTTTCTTTACCATGTTGAACAGGGTACCCTAATCTGGAGTTCAGCTCCTTTCTTTAATTTGAACGTATCATCATCTTAGAAAAAGAAAATATGCCTCCATTGTTAAGTTGGCTCAACTTCTTATGGGCTTGAATACCTTAATCAAATCCCCACGCAGATGCCAAGTTTCCAGTTTTTTTCAGCTTACAGAACTGGAATCTTTTCCTTTATCTCTTCCCACCCAGAACTTTATTGCTTCCTTTCTACCTCTTCAGGCAGGTTTCTTTCTTAAAATATAGCAGCTTTCAGAGACATATATACAGTAGGGCCACTCATATGGTGGGTTAGGTTCCAGAACCCCACCGAAAAGTGGAACATAGCCTATTTTCACTTGCGAATGCATATAAAAGCTTAATAACATGTTTACACTATCATATGCTGTAAACAGACTGAATTGCTGACAATAAAATGGCGCCCAACGCCCTTTTTGGACTTGGCTACTGAGTGCATCATGGTGAAAAAAACAGAACAAGGGCTGAACATAAAGAACATGGACTTGAAAACCGCCATATTAGCGGAATGACGAAAAGCGGGGCCCAATGATTTAATTGTATCTCATATTGTGACTACCTTCACAACGAGTTACCATGTATTGCATTACATCGAATTAGTAACGCTTCACTAATAGAGAAGACTATTGTTACTTATTCTCAGTGGGCACCACCACCCAGATGGCACCATTTAAAGGCCTATCCTCAATGTGTGGGCAGGTACCCTGGCACAGTCATGCCAACCCAGTCTTCGCTATTAGTGAAGCATTATTTTTTCGAGGTAGTGCAATACGTGGTAACTCGTGAAGGTAGTCACAGTATGAGATTCAATTAAATCGATGCCTTTACACTACTTATGTAGTTTTTCACTATGGTGTATTTACACTGATATTTTATAGTGAATTTTAAACTCATAATATATCATGCCTTGAGCATTTACATTTTATTTAAGTATTATCTTGCACACATTTCAGCATCTCTCATATTGTGGAAATAACTTCACAACTAGGTTGGTATGATTGCAACATCAGGGTACCTGCCCACTCACCAAGGATAGGCTAATAAGTCTTGAAACAGTGCTGTCTGGGTGGTGGTGCCCACTGAGAATAAGTAACAATAGTCTTCTCTATTAGTGAAGTGTTACTTATTCAAGGTAGTGCAATACATGGTAACTCATTGTAAAGGTAGTCACAATATGAGATACAATTAAATCGATGCCTTTACACAACTTATGTAGTTTTTCATTATGAGTTCACTATGGTGTATTTACACTGATATTTTGATATATACAATATATACAGCATCACAGTAAAAAGAATTGCAATCTTAATATAAAAGGAGACATACAAACAAAATTTTTTAATAAATTAATCCAATGTTGCTTGCACAGTTTTTGTCTTATATGCATTTTTAACTACAGCACAGGCATAATCAAATGCAATAGCTGTTTCGTTATTGACATTGCTCCAGACCAACACATTCTTTATTATGCTCAATGCATTTTGTGCATCTTTTTTAGATGGAAGTGTGTGTGTGTGTGTGTGTGTGTGTGTGTGTGTGTGTGTGTGTGTGTGTGTGTGTGTGTGTGTGCGTGCGCGCGCGCGCTTCACTTTTGTTGTTGCTGGTAACAGAAACAACATTGTTTTGCTTAGTGCACAGCAGCTCTTCTGGTGTTGGCATTGCTGTGGTTGCAACTTCATCATCCACCTCCACAAACTCTTCAGATTCACCAACAAAATCCATATGCTCCTTCAAATTTCCCATTCCTCAATGTTGCTATCTCATTTGTCTGATGGACCATTTTTTTCGATGATATTCTCTCCAAAGCCACTCTTTCTGAAGCTGTTGATTATTACACTTGATGCAGTACTTTCCCAAGCAATAACAAGGTTACAGATAGCATCCAAGACATTCCAGTTTGGCTACAAATTGTTCTCTCCTTCTATGTTGCAGATCAAGTACCATATCAGGTGGGCTCTATATGCTCTCTTGAGGTTATAAATAATGCCTTGATCCAGTGGCTACATAAAGTGGTCAGGAACGAGAGTGCATAGCACGCATTCCTTGAGTGGACCGGGGTTCAAGCCCGTGACTACTAAATACAATAAATATTTGTATTGAAGGCCTGACGTAGCCGAGTGGTCAGGAGTGAGAGTGCATAGCGTGCATTCCATGAGTGGATCGGGGTTCAAGCCAGTAACTAATAAATACGATTAATATTTGTATTGACGATTTATTGTAAACTCTACTGACTTGGTTGTCGTGCCAGAGTATAAACAGAAAAAAAAAAATAAATTTTTTTTTAATTTTAAAAACAACAGCCGTATATTTATCAACTTAAGTATCTCGTCAGAATGTGCTGTACAATGATCTAGAATCATCAAAATGTTCCTTTTTTCTGAAGCCATTCATGTGTCCACTTTTGATAACCAAGACTGAAAAATTTTGACCGTAAGCCAGCGATTTCCAAACTGGGAGGTGCGCCTCCATGGGGAGGCGCATACTAGTGCAAAAGGAGGCGCGAAAAGTTTAACAGAAATGTAATTTTCATAACATAACATATATAAATAAACTTTCATAACATAACATTAAATTTTATAACCTATTTTTTAAAGCATTTACCGCCACCTATCTCACTCTAACTTCGATATAAACATGAAATAAACATTTATTTGGAAAAAAAAAAAAATTTGCTGAAATGGATTGATAAATTATGATTGATATGATGTAATGTAATATATATAATTTAGTGCATACTATGTATGACATATATAAGTGGATTGCATAGTATAGCATTAGCCGCATTGTTGAAAATATGGTTTCAGCAGTGTGCAATTGTGTTTTTTTATTGTTTTTGGTGTGTTTACTTACTGATAATAATTATTAGTAATTTAGAAGTTGTAGTTCTTGTAATTTAGAACTACAAATGCTTATTATTTCATGTAGTATAAATAATTATTGTATTAACATATTAAAAATAAGAAATTGCACAATTATAGATGCTTTACATCAAGGGAGGCACCGGGAAAATTTTACAGGTTAAGGGAGGCATAGGCTTAGAAAGAAAGTTTGAGAACCGCTGCCATAAGCCAAGCACTTCTATTGATTTCATAGTCACAGAGAAGTTGGTTAACATCTTTAAAACATCTTGGCTTGGAAAACTTACCAATCACAAGTGGATGTAGTTTTGTACTGCCATCTGAATTTCAGCATAACAGAACTCACAGTTCTGTTATGCTGAAATTCAGATTACTGCAATTACTGTACTAAATTTTCCACCACTACAAGGCTCTCCTAGAGCAGCAAATGTTTGTTTGGCAGAAAATTATAAAATAAACCTGTCTCGTCAAGATTAAAAATATCCTTTGCCTCATATTTTTCAAGATTGGACCATAAAGAACACAACCAATCTGTAGCCTTTTCTTTATCTACTGATCCAGACTTTCTACAGAAATTTCCCAAAACCAAGTTATCCCATGTTTAGTCTCTAGAGCAAAGTTTCCGGCATCCCCCTCTTCCCATACTTCTCCTTCAACCCATGCACGGTACTAAGTACTATAGGTTTTGATACCTTTCGTGTTTGGGGGTTTCATAAAAAAAAAAAAAAAAAAATTCCTGTCTTTAAATCTTTAGAGCCAACCACTGCTGTATTTGAAGTCACCAATTCCACGTTGCTCAGTTAGATAATTTGCCTTTTTTTGAAAAATCGGACCTGATATTGGCAAATTAGATGCTCGAATTTGTTAGTATCACTCAAAAAAGTATTGTTTCAAGATCCTTATGTTTTGCACCATGAATTCGTTTCCTATTTTTATTGCTGCTCCAGTGTCACACAATTCAAGTTTTTTTTTTTTTGGTTTTTTGGTATTTTAGATAAAGTAGGTAAAGGAATGTTGTATTCCTTTGCAATGTGTGTTTTGTTTCATTTCATCCTATTAGCCTATTGTGTAATTTTCAGTTTAATTTCCAGGCTTATTCCATCCATTTATGTTTTGTCACCATAATACTGCTAGATGAGATTTAATATAAACAAACTTTAAATTAATTTAAAAACACAAGTTCCAAAAAAGACATCAACTCAGATAAAATGGCAGAAAAACAGATTTTTTATTTTTTTTTATGTGAACCCCAAACACGAGAGGTATTAGAACCTATAGTACTTAGTACCGTGCTTGGGTTGGAGGTTGAGAAGACGAAAGAAGATATTTGTTGACATTGGACTTGAACTTCTGTAGATTGTAATTTTCAGGAAATACGTATGAAGGAAGGTTGTTCCAGAAAATGGCAGTTGAATGAATAAACGAGGAAGATGAAAAGTTGGTTCTGTGGGTTTGAAGTAGGACAGTAAATGGATGTTGGCTGGTGGTGGCACGTGTTCGGACTGTTTTGAAAGAGAGAGCGGGAATTATAGAAGCCAATTCAGAAGAACAGTGCCCATGGAAGTATCTGTAGAAGAGGCATGCAGCAGAAACAGTGTGTCTATGAGAAAGCGAGTGGAGAGACTCTGTTAGAGATGAATCATTAATTAACCTAACTGCCCTCTTCTGAATGGAATCAAGAAGCCTGAGAGAGGTTTTGGGGTCACCACCCCAGATGTGGGAACAATATTCCATGGCAAGGCGGATTTGCGATTTATACAGAGTGAGCAGCTGTTTGGAAGAAAAGTAACGCCAAGAGAAAAAGAGAAAACCAAGTTTTTAGATGCAGAGGAAGCAATATTTGTAATGTGCTTGTGCCAAGAGAGATTAGAAGTCAGGGTAATTCCCAAAAGAGATATATCATTTTGCCTAGAAATCGGAGTGTCACTAAAGATAAGCATAGGAGCAGAAGAATCCTTTTTGCGAGATATAAGACAAGACTGAGTTATAGAAGGGTTGAAATCAACTAAGTTGTCTTTGCCCCACTGGAGAATTACCTGAAGATGGGCATTTAAGGAATTGGTAGCAGAATTTCGAGAAGTTGAAGCTGATTGAGCAGGACAAGGTTTCTCAAAATGGAAAGTTGAATGCGATGTGCTATCATCGGCAAAACTATGGATAGGATTTCCAGTCAATGGAAGAAGGTCATTGATATACAAGAGGAAAAGAGTCGGGGAAAGAACTGAACCTTGGGGGACACCGGCATTAGTGGAGAAGTTAGAAGACAGAGAGCCATCTACCATCACCCTCAGTGAGTGATCAGAGAGAAAACTGGATAACCAATTACTAAAAACAGTTGGCAAACCATAAGATGGAAGCTTGTTTAGAAGACCTTTATGCCAAACACGATCAAAAGCCTTTGAGATGTCAAGAGCAACTACTTGTGTTTCACCGAACCTTTCCATTGAATTAGTCCAAAAAATTGGTAACATAAGCCAGAATATCACCAGTGGATCGACACTGACTGAATCCATACTGGCGATCGTTGATCAGACGAAAAGTTTCTAGGTAGTTTAACAGTTAGCGGTTAATTGATTTCTCCAATAATACTGCTAGATGAAATTTAATATAAACAAACTTTAAATTAATTTAAAAACACAAGTTCCAAAAAAGACATCAGCTCAGATAAAATGGCAGAAAAACAGATTATACTGTAGCAAAAGACTCTTTGAACTGGTGTGACAATTGCAACTGACCTTAATCCCGTGGTGAGTGAGGGAGTGTATGTAAACAACTTAAAAAAAACTGTTTTTATTCCTTTGTTAATTTAACAGTTCATCTTCCACAATGATTTTTTTCAGAGTGCACTTACATTGTTTGGTACCATAAACTGGTTCTGTTTACACAAAAGTAAATTCTAACAAATCAGTGCCATCCTTCGGGAAGCAGGGAACCAAGTGGCCAGAGGCAATAATAAGGACAAAAATTGGACAACTGTGCCAAGATTTGTATTAAACATGCAAAATAACATTATTTATTTCTCAAAGGGTGAAAACGAACTTTGTAGTACATATTAACCAAATTTTTTAATAAATGAATACATTTATATAGGAAAGCCTATCCTTTCGCAGGGAAATGGTATGTGCTTCATATAAGAGAGCATTTTATATAAACAGAGTTTGTATTAACGAGATTTTACTGTGATAATTACACTAGCAAACACGATTTTTACCTCCAAGAACTTAGATGTTTTAAATGCTGTTTTGAACCAATTTTTATGCATAGATTTCAAAAATCACCATGATAGTTTTGCATTACAGTTTTCGTCACGGTTATTAAATATAGGGAGTCACTTTTTACCAAAATATGCCAGTTTCGTGTAATCTAGCCAGTAATGGATGACATACTGATTTATTTTAACAGATATAAGCCAATTCTCTTAATTTTAGCAGTCAATTCTGGCATCAGTTTTCTTGATCAGACTTCTACTTATGGTTCTTAGGTTCAAACTCCAATGCATCAATTTACAATTTGAAGTTTTTGGTTAGGTGAGGATTTTTGGTGAGGATTTTTGTTAACTGTGTTTTCCAAGTATAAACTGGTCGTGACATTCTCAGAGTTGTAAATCTATCCTCCATATGTATAATAGAACGTATAATTTTTTTTACACTTGTATTACAAACTTGAATTATATATATATATATATATATCCCTTTATTTTGATATTAAGCATTGGTACATCTTTTGTTGTAGACGTGATAAACTTTTTATAGTGATTTTCAGAATCAGCACGTTTATTTCCTCCAGAATCACATTTTCATTGCGGATGGATGAAAAAAATATATTTTGTTGGCTAGTGTTATTATTATTTCATTTTTTATTTAAAAAAATTGCATAAAGAGGGCACAAATATATTACATCATCCCCCCCCATCCAGGTTTTTCAGCTTGCACAAAATGCAAATTGGCCCATGAATACATACACTTGCACAGAATATATAATGGTGCAGCATGGCAAATTACTGATGCCTTAAAACCAAACTACAACAGTTTTGTCAAATGCTCTGGTTGTGTGGTCTCCATCAGCAAGTCTCTTGATCAGGAGTACCAGAGGTTCCTTGTAGTTCATATCCATTTATAATCTCTTAGGTGGGAGAAAGCAAGAATGTTCATGGTCAGTATAGTGCCTGTCACTATGATGGGAGTTTACTGGCCTCTATTTTTGTAATAAACGAATATATTTATACAGAAAAGCCTATTTTTCCAGGGGGAATGGTATATGTTTCATATAAATGAGTACTTTGTATAAACTGTGTTTGTATTAATGAGATTTTATTGTATATATTAGGATGTTGTAATACAGAGAAGTGTATTACCCCTCAGTGCTCTTTTCATCTTTAATGGTGGGAGATTTCAAGATGAATTCAGTTTAATTTAATTTAATTTAACAATTTAATGTACTGTACTGTGATTACCATATTCCCTAACCAGATACAGAACCTTGTATTTACTAGAATTAAAGCATAATTACCATTTTTAGATTAGGTCCAAAAAATGATAAAATTTGTCTAGGTCTCGTTGCAACAATATTCCTGATTCTCGTTGTTAACAATCCTGCCCAATTTAATATCACTAACAGATTTTGACATGAAATTTGGGATGTCGTAATCAGAGAATTTGATCATAATCAGGAATCATGGGATTTGTGATACCAGAATTAGTATTACAAAAAGTATCCCACTTATAACACAATTCACTAGAATAGTTGTGAGTATGTTGTTGGGAAATTGATTGCTTTTTCAACAATGTAATGTTTTTGTTCCATAATGTTAATATTTAAACATGCCATGCCACTGCATGTTTAAATATTTTTATAACAAAATTTTTGTTTAAATAACAAAAATGTTTAAATATTTTTGAAAATATTTAAATATTTTTCAAAAACATTTCTTTGTTTATAAGCAATTTGGGGTTATGAAATTCTTTCAAGTGTTTATATGATATCTTAGCATTAGCATTAGCAAAGGCACATGATGCAAGAAAGCAAGCTTATATAGCATCAGCCAAAAAAAAAAAAAAAAAAACCCTTATTTCACCCATCCACTCACTCCAAATGTTTGTCAAGTTCTGCCTTGACTCTATTTAAGCTTTCAACTTCTACGATAGATGGAAGTTTGTTCCAGCAATCAACCACCTGCTGATTAAAGGCAAACTTCTGCACATCTATCCTATAAATGTCTTTCCTCAATTTGAATTTATGCTCTCTCACGCGATTATTCTAAGCAAGAGGAAGAATCCCATCACCATTGAGCATGCTCAAACCATTCAAGGTTTTATACACCTCAATTAGATCACCTTGCAGGTGCCTAGTCTCCAGACACTGTAATTTTCAAAACTTAAGCCTTTCTTCGTAAGAGCAACCCTTTGTTCTATTCACTAATCATGTTGCCCTTCTCTACTCGTTCCAACAGCTCTACATCCTTCTTAAAATGAGGCCTCCATAACTGTATACAGTACTCAAGGTGTGGTCTGACCATTGTCTTATACAAGGGGATAATCACCTCCTTATCCCTGCTAGGAAAATTCCTGTATATCATTGACAAGACACCACGATCTACTCTTGCAAACCGTCTGCACTGCTCAGAAAACTTCATATCTGCCTGCACAATTACCCCCGGGTCCTTTTCATTCTCTGTCAGTGTAGTACCACAGAGTTGATACGTTGATCTGGGATTACTGCTTCCCTTATGTAGTACTTTACATTTGTCAATGTTAAACTTCATTTGCCACCTCTCAGCCCATCTGCTCAACTTTTCTAGATCCTGTTGCAGCAGTGTACTGTCATTAGTTTCATTAACAACCCTGCCAACCTTCGTATCATCTGAAAACTTGGATATTAAGCCTGGTATACTATCATCAATATCATTTTTAAATACAGAAAATAATAATGGACCCAACACTGAACCATGGGGGACTCCACTAATAACATTAGTCCATGAAGAGCAGTTTCTATTGATTACCACTCTCTGTCTTCTCCCACTCAACCATTCCATTATCCATAGCAGCAATTTGCCTCCAGTGCCACACTGCTCCAATTTATGCAGCAATCTTCCATGTGCAACAGTATCAAAGGCTTTTCTAAGATCCAAATATATGATATTAAAGTTACTCTTTGCATCCATTTCCTTTGTGACTACATCATAGTATCCAATCAAATTAGTCAGATAAGACTTCCCCTTAACAAACCCATGCTGTGTCCGAGCTATAACTGAAGTCTTGTCTAGATGATCCTGCAATGCTTCTTTAACCGGTGCCTCCATTAATTTCCCTGGAACAGAAGTTAAGCTAACAGGTCTGTAATTACTTGTCTCCCTTTGATTCTCCTTTGTGGATTGGGGTCACATTTGCACATCTCCAGTCCATTGTTCTTCCCCCGAGTCCAGGGAAGCTCTCATAATTATGGCTAAGGGTTTGCTTACTTCCTTTTCCGTCTCCTTTAATATAACTGGATAGATTCCATCCATCCCAAGTGCCTTGTATTTATCTTCAACAATTTCTCCTCCACTTTACTTTAGTTATTACAAGATTATCTAGCTTACTGCCAGAGTTGAATACACCTCTGGCATTCCCCTCCCTGAATAACTCCTCATGTGTGAATGTCGATGCGAAATATTCATTTAGTTTGTTAGCTACCTGATCAGGATCATCAACAGTTGAACCATCGATATCAAGTGGACCAATCTGATTCATCCCCTTCCTTCTAGAGTTTACATAAGTAAAGAACTCTTTGCTGTTTTTCTTTGCATCCTTTGCCAAAGATTTCTCGTAATCTGCCTTCGCCTGCCTAACCTCTTTTGTAACTTGGTTACAGACCAGCTTATATCTATCATAAACTTCTGTGTCACATGTTAATTTATGTATCCCATGCATTTTTCTTCTCTGTCACATGTCTAATTAGTTCATCTGACATCCATTTAGGCCTAAATCTTGAACAATATTTCTTTGTTGGTATGAAAAGCCTAGTAGATTAATTCTTTGAATGCTTCCCATTTTGAATTTGCTGTTGGTAACATCATCAGTTGTATCCACTGTATAGAATTTAAATACTGTCTGACCACCGTAGTCACCTTTATGAAAGCAAAAACCCTCCCCTTTACCCTTAATGGTAGTTACTTCTTTGAGTAAATCCCACTTCAGCACACTGTGATCACTGCCACCTAGTGGTTCGTTTATCTGCAGATTCTTGATGCATGAAGAATCACTACGGATAATCAGATCAAGGGTATTACTCCCTCTAGTTGCCTCCCGCACATGCTGCTGTAGAAAACAGTCATCCAATAAATCACAAAAGCCTTGCTAGTGTGTGAGTGACCAACCCACAAATTCCAGTCAAGATCCAGGAAATTAAAATCCCCCATTATAAGACACTCAGATTTACTGGCCCACTCTATTTCTCTGCACAATTGCTCATTATACTCATCAAATTCATTAGTCCTATAAGACACACCTACTCTCATGTTTCCTTTCCCAGTCACGTGTCAGCAGTTTTTAAGTTTTTACAAGCTATTAATATATACACATATATAAATTGGATAATTTACCTTTAAACTTATACTGCCTTATATATATATATTTAAATAATGGCTTAAAAGTTTAATATAAAATAAGAAAATAAATAAATAAATAAATATTAAGCTATCATTAGAGGCAGCAAAATGCAACTCCTCCACATGAAGCCCAGATATATCCGATAATTCAAAATAAAACATAAAACCTAAGCCAGTAGTATGGCAAAAAATGTAGAGCGAAAAATTAACATAAAATAACGTAAAAATAAACAAACAGGGAGGGGGAAGTAAAGGTAAGATATAAACAGTCGCCGATAATCCCCTATATAATTTAGCACTTTAATTCCAGTCTTTAATTAATAAAACCGATATAAAATTTAAAATAATGCCAATTATAATATGATTTAGCGATAACCCCCTAGAAGGTACCAGTTCTGAAAAACGTGAAATATCACCAAAAAGGGGTTTAAAGAACTACTGAAAGAAAAATAAAATATCAAAGTAATAGACCATTATGCCCCATATCGAGGTCAGTCTATTATTTTGATATAATATATATATATATATATATATATATATATATATATATATATATATATATAAAATATAATAATTTGACGAGGTAACCTTTTTAAAGGTTACCAGAATTTATATTTGTTGATATTTTAATCTTTTCTTGGCGCAGTATAACCATAGTCGTTTTTGCGCCAATAAAATCAAAATCAAATCCTTTCCCAGTGCTTATGTCACACCAAACAGACTCAACATTGTATTGTCCACCAACATCAATTGGATGCACTTCCTTAGATTTTATGTATTTCTTAACTAACTGCATAACCCCTCCTCCCTTCTTGTCCTGTCTATCCTTTCTGTCACATTGTACTCCCCAAATTCCAGTTCCACACTGCTTATGTCTCTGATATCCCAACAATATCTGCCCTTGATGTCTTGACTAGCACTTTAAGCTCATCGAATTTATTAACTGTACTCCTAGCATTGGTGTACATGCAAGTATACATGCACCTGTTTCTACTCTTAGTTACCCTAACACAGCCCATGTATTTACTTGTTCCACTATGACTCCCAGCAGTCCTGGAAATTCCGATTGCTTGCTTTCCAGGCTGCTGCTCAATTGCATTTCAATAGAAGTAGTGATCTTTTTATGATCTTGGAGCACTTTCATTCAGGATCCTTGGGGTCTTGCTGTTAGTTTAGAAATGGATAAGTACAACAAAATAAAAACTAGTACTTGCCTGTGCATGTTTGTCTGTGTGATGCAATAAGTATTTCATAAGTAATTAAGAGAGATTATTATGTTGATTGCTACAGTAATGGTACATGATAAATTGTCTTTTTATAATTATTGTTTAGATCAATTTGTGATTGATTATTGTAACTTCAGTAATGTATCATGTTTTAGACAAGAAGAGAAGCAGAAGTTAAAAAGGATGAGAAGTGTGATAAACCTTTTGAACTCTTTGAATATTTTGATCCTGGCAGCCACTGGTGTAAGCAGTGTAATGAAGTATACTTTACAGTTTCTGAAATGTTGGAACATTTGCACAGCACCAATCACAAACAGGTATGTTTCTTAAATGGCATAGCAATATATGGTCATTTTAAACGTTTTAAATTTTAACATTTTAAACCAGCAAATTTACCAACAGAAAGAAGTTTTTATGCACAGAAATGTTATCACAACCCAAGCACGGTACTAAGTACTATAAGTTCTAATACCTCTCGTGTTTGGGGTTCTCATAAAAAAAAAAAAAAAAAAAATTCTTAATATAATATGCAGTCTGGTAATATATTTCATCGCCTCTGTGGTTGGTTTAGTATTAAAATGGAAAACGATACAAGGAGCAAAGCTTGCATATCGCCCATGTTCAAATAAATAATAGTTAATAAAAATAAAATAAAAACATCTCCCAGTTTTTATATTTTATCTAGTCCTCCTACTCTGATCTTTTACAAGGAGGCGATAAATTATTATTAGATTACTCTTTGATTAAAGGCAATTTTTCTTTCATCCAGTCTACAGTTATTCAAACTTTGTTAATACCCATACTATTCCTATTCCTATTCCCACAATGTAACCAACCAGTTTACTTTGGACCTATCAATCCTTGCTGTCACTGCCACTTTCGGAGGCATCTTATTCCAATGTTCAGTACCACTACCCATAAATTAACTTCATGAGATCCAGTCTTCTGTTATTCTTTGAGATTTTGTTAGTGCTCTCTGGTTCTTGTTTTACCTAAGAGGAGGAACAGGCCTTCCTCCTTTATTTTATTCAAACTGTTCAGCGCCTCAGTTAGATTGTTCCTTAGATAACTAGTTGTCAGCTTGCAGTCATACCCTCTAATTTATATTTCATATGTGCACAATTTATACCCATGATTTCTGGGTATCCTTCTTTGACTTCTGTCCAGAAGTTCTGTTTTTTTTTTTTTTTTTAGGTGCAGTTTCCAGACCCAAATACAGTGTTTCAAATGCAGGCTAAGGAATAATGACATCCTTCTCCCTACTGGCAAAGCCCTATAAATCATGGACAAGACACAATGTTCACGATTTATAGGACCACCACCATGTGCCTTTGTAGCCATTTGTTTGCATCTCGTGGAAAATTTCATGTAAGATTGAATTGCAACACCTGTGTCTTTTTTTGTCACAAACTACTTCTTGCTTATCTACTTCTAGCTTATGTGTGACTCCAGAATTTCTGTTACCCAAATTCATAACATTATGTTTGAGCTAGTGAGAATCAGAGTGGTGTAAGTCATCAATTAAAAAAAAAAAAAATGACTTGCATCATTGCACATATTCCTTAACCTTGCTGCTCTGTTTTTATAGGACATTGTCATTAGTTCCATGAGTGACCAGAAGGGGTAGCACATCATTATTATACTGCGTGATAATTGAAAACTATTCAGAAAGAGTGATGTGAAGTCAGTGCCAAGTTATGTTTACACATTACTGTAATTATTTTGTACAGACAATTTTAAAATTTTTAAAGTTTATTAAACCAACTTACACTATATTTAAATCATCACTAAGGAATGTTTTAGTTTTACTGTTTTTGGCAGCCATAAACAAAAAGCATAAAAACAGAACATGATATCAGCTTGTCACAAGAAAAAGTTTGTACCTGTACAATACAGTCTTAAGAGTTTTTTTCTCTACAACACCTTTAAAAAAGAGCATCACTAGGCGAAAAAAAAAAACCTGAAAATTTACCAGCCAACTGTTAAAGATGTTGTGGATTCGATACGAAAAAAATAGTCATCCTTTTGAAATTCTGTACGGGGCAACAACCCCTTTAAGATTTTATGGATTTTCAAATTTTGAATTTAAAAGCAAAATTTGGTTAGCTCTTAAATTTAAAAGTTATGTAAAGTTGTCATTTGTCATTTATCTCAAACAAAAAATTATACCCATCAGAACCAACTAGTCATGAAGCTGAAGAAAAGAAATATGATGGAACTCTTGCCAGTTATTCTTTCTGTGTGGCCTTATACCTCTTTGATTCTCACCAGCTTATTTAGAAGCATTAAACTTTAGTTGTCATTTTTCAGGCTACATGTGCATCTGATCCAAGTCTTTTTGAAACATCATGGCCTGACTAGAACCATTAACCACTCTCCTCACCTTAAAGTTATTAACAGGAATTGACAGTTTCCTCCTGGAGACCCTTATTTACATTTACAATTTTCTGGAACTCTGACTGAGTGTAATGGTAAAGGTTTAGCTGCTTCTTTCACTATAACTGGATAGATACTGTAAGATTCTTGTGCTTTTTTTTTTTTTTTAGACCTGATAATTCCTCTTCCTTCAGAGCTTTTTCGCCTACCATACGTTCTTGTAATGCGCAGTAATTGTTAGCTTGACTAATACTCTCTCTCTCTCTCTCTCTCTCTCTCTCTCTCTTCCCCCCTCCCCCCTCCCCCTTTTCCCCAAAAGCATATTCTTGTATGAATGCAGACCAATACTCTCCCTCCTTCCCCAAAAGCAAAAAGCATATTCCTGTCGGAATATAAATGCAAAGAAATTGTTTATTTTATCAGTCATCTGCCTAGTGCCATCTTGTGATCATGCTAATCTCCATAAGGGGGGCCAGATGAGGTTCATTCCTTTTTATTTGCTATTTGCCCCACACTCAAGGCCAAAAAGAAAGGAATGGAGATTAGTGAGATCACGAGACCATTTGTAAAGCAATTTTAAAGCATCTTTTCTCTAAACAACTGATTATAGAGATTTTTAAAGCCTTTACTTTACAAAGGTACCAACACCTTTCTTTTGTATATATATATATATATCTGATAATTAAAATAAATATGATATTTAAAATAAAAACATCAGCCAGTAGTACGGCAATAATACAGAGCGAAACGAAACGCAAAATAATATAAAATAAACAAACAGGGAAGGGAAAGTAGAAATAATAGGACCAAAAGGTAGTCGATAATCCCCTGTATAATTTAGTCAATTAAGTCATTAAACCCAATTAATAAAAATTGTAAATTTAAAATAATGCCAATTATAAATAATTTAGCGGTACCCCCCTTGAAGGTACCAGTTCCTTCAGACGTGAAATATCACCAGTTGGTGATATTTTATATTATTTTGCGTTTCGTTTCGCTCTGTATTATTGCCGTACTACTGGCTGATGTTTTTATTTTAAATATCATATTTATTTTAATTATCAGATATAATTAGGCATCATGTGGAGGATGTGCATTTGCTGCCTCTAATGATAGCTACATAGCCATATTTATTTATTTTTATTACTTTTGCCTAACTTTTACCTCATATAATATATATATATATATATATATATATATATATATATATAGCTAACTTCTCTAACACACTAATCTCTTATCGATTAGTCACTGGCGGCACTGCTCCTGCTTCCATGTGGTGGGGCCAGCAATCTGAGTATAAATCCAATGGTCAGGGCAAAAAGGTGTAAACATGGATGCCTTAATTTTGCCAACTGAGCCTACATCGTCACATAACGAACCTGAATCGTCTCAACTGAAAAAAATCAAAAAAGAAGATTCTTCATCTGATCTGCCTGATTTCTTAATTTTACATTCTTTATCAACAAAACCTCTTAGCAGCTTATCTCCATTTCTTGTACAGAAAAGCATAGAGGCTTTTCTATTATTAGGTACTAGGTACTCCTAGGCTGTATTAGGTACTCCTAAAATAGTCAAACGACTTCACTCGGGAGATATCCTTGTAGAAACATATAACTCCAATCATTCTAGGCAGCACCTGAAGCAAATGACCTTTGAAAGCCTTCCCATTTCTGTAACCCTGCACAGAACTTTAAACACCTCAAAAGGGGTCGTTTCAGAATGGGACCTCCTTAACGTTCCCAAGGAAGAAATTACTGAAGAACTTAAGGTACAACATGTCATCAGTGCCAAAAGAATAATGACCAAATAGGATGGTGTCCTTACATCTAAAATAAACAAAATAATAATTGCATATTTATTAAACATTGAATTAAAACCTTTTAGTTTTAATTCAACAAAATTGATTAACTTGAACCAGTGATACCAGTTTTTCAAAATCTGTAGCCATTTAGCAAGGGTCTTAGATACCACATTTAATAACTACTTCACTGTTCAATAAATTCTTAATGTGATGGATGGGCTTGATGAAGTGATACCAGTTTCTCAATGTCTGGTGTAAATTCACTTAGAGAAGTCAATTTATTTGCTTGGAGAGAAATTGAATGACCACACTAAAACTACATTCCGCCAAATGTGATGTTGGAAATGCAACAAGGAGCTCCTTAACCACTGCCCATAGTGCAGGATAATGATCAGAAATTTCCTTTGTTAACTAAAGCTTTTGGTATGATTTCTTAAACTTTGGCTTCAGCTCAATTCCTTCCTCCACTATCCCTACTCCATCAGTATCTGAAAATGGATTTACTGCCCAATCTGGAATTTCCATCAAAAGAAGATCCCAAAATCACTCAGATATATCTTTATGCAGCATATCCAAATGGTCACAAAAACACTTGTATGTCATCATCTTGTATCCCACCTTATTCTTCTAGCTCAGACAGGCTCAGAAATTGGTATAGCTTGTGATGACCTGTACTGTGATTGAATAGAGTTAACTTTGAAATAAACATAGAGACAACAGATTTGGCCTTAATAAGATTGATCTCATTTTCTTGCTACTGCAAATTCATTTTATTGAACTTTGCAAATAGTTCTGATAAATAAGCAATATCATTCCTGATTTTTTTGAGTTCATTACTGAGCAAAGCATTTGTGTCTTCATAAAACTGCACAACACTGTCAAAAAGGTTGTAAAAGCACTTGCACAGTTGTCAGGGCACATGAAGTGGCAAAATGTTCAAAATCTTCATCATTCTCAGCATAGAACTCCTGGTATAGTTGATCATGAGAGCATTTTATTGACTGCAGTAATGACAGTAACTAATTTATAAGAATATCAATAGCTATTACCAGTAATTGGCTATCTTATGACAACTGTGAATCATAAATACAAAGTGACCAAAGGAAATAGCTTTAAAAGTGACAAGAGCAGTAAAAATTTTAAATACAAAGTGAGGGGGTTGTTTTGCCCTAGGCTCTAGTTTGGTCAATTGTAAATAAGTGATCAACATGCTAGAAGGGGGCACTTTCACAGGTGCACCTGTGCCATCCCTTGTCTGTTAGTGCCCACCCAGGGGTAGTATCACCCACTTTGGGAACCACTGGTATAGATAATTGTATAAGTAATATTTTGTATAAAACTTAGATGTAATGGATAATTGTATAAATAATATTTTGGATAAAATCAAACAGGATGTTTGTATTGACTCATTAATAATTAATTGTTACAAATTGTTGTTCTGTTCTCTAATACAGCCTGGTATGGTCTGATGATGAGCTCCAGCAAGGAGCTCATCATCAGAACATTGAATAGGCTTAATAAACTAGCTTAAAAAACTCGTGGTATAATAGAGGTAAATTTCTGTTTACAAGTACAAATCTGTGTCATGATAATCCCCTCCCCCCACCAGTGAAGAGGCATTTTGATTTGCTTGCCCAGTCATATTGCACAAATAGATCAGAAGTATAACAACTTTTCTGTTATGTTTCTTACCTTTCCCATAGACACTGCACTTACTACATTCAAATTCTGCAACTGGTGGCAGAAGAAATAACTCCATATTAACAACATCACTTTATTCTGACATTTGTTGATTTAACCTTTACTTTATATTCCTAAAAACATGTTAAGAGAGTGTGTTTTTACATTTTTTAGGGATATAAAAAATGATAGTGTTAGATCAGTGGTTTTCAACCGGGAGCCGCGGCACCTTAGGCTGCCGCATCAACATTCCAGGGGTACCATGTAATTTGGGTTTAAGTTACTTAAACTTATTATTATTTTTTAATTTATATATTTATTTCATTATAAAAAGGTGTACAGTATCTTTTTTAATTTTGTGGTGATCTATAATTGATGTTTACTTAGTAAAGAATAAAATTATATACTTTATATATATAATTTGTATTATGAAATGTAATTTTTATAATTATATTATTGTAATAAATATCGTATAACATATATATTTTTTAATATTATATATATTTATGGATATATACAGAGAGAATCGGATCTAAAAGGCAGAAAATTGAGTGGGGTGCAGCAAAATAAAATAAATTACTTAGGGGTGCTGTTATTAAAAAAAAAGGTTGAAAACCACTGTGTTAGAAATGTGAAGAGTACTAGGAAATCTTATAGTTGAGCTAATAAATTAATTTGTGGAACTGGTGAAGTAAGCTGTTCAAGTGCTTTTGGAATTTATAGTTTACTTATGCAGAGATATTTGAGGATATTTTATATATGTGAGAATTGGCTTCAGTGTTTCCAGGGCTATTACAAACATGCGGGCAGACAGGTATACATATTTTGCATGACTTACCTCATGTATCTAGGAGAAGGAATGTCAAGAACTATATATGGATACAAATTTTAACCTACCTTCCTTTCTTGAAATTACTGTAGTTGGTAGCAACCCTTCTTTCAAATGATCAAGTAGCTTCCCCTTTCATTCAGAAGGTTAAGGCTATTCTTGGATTCAAAATTTTAAGCTGTTGGGTGAGGGCACTTTCAGGCCCATTTTTTTATTCCCCCCCCCCCTCCACACACACACACACACAACCCAAGGTCTGTTGTATCTGTTAGGTCAAAAATCGTACAAGTTGTGGGTTTTTATATCCTGTTCTACTTTGAATCTCAGGTTCAAAATATTCCTTCCAGTTGATTGGTTGACACCAAAATTTGTGCATATTTCTCACTCTGGAGGATTGCACTGTATTAATAATCTCAGAAACATGCATAATGGAAATAATTATTTTAGCAAACTTTGAAAACATACCTGTGTATGGGATGGGGAGTCAGATGAAAACAAGAATGATTTTTTTTCTAGTTTTGCTTTTCAAAAAACTCCATTGCATTTCTGTGTACTAGATTTTTTATATCATACAGCTTCCTTCCTTCATGACCCACATGAAATCGATATCTTGCAAGATAATTTTTCACCCTTCTAAAACTTAAAATCACAACTCAAAAAGTCCATGCTGTGTGGAGGATGATCAGTCACTTCTCAGTGTAGTTTCTGAATAGTTGCCACAGTATGTTAAGCCATGTGTAGTGACATATTGTAAACTAGTATTTTAAAATACCAGTTTATAATGTTTACGAAGTAGTTAACAAAATTAAATATTTTAGCAAACTATGCGAACATATCTATGTATGTGATGGGGAGTCAGATGAAAACAAGAATTATTTTTTTGCTGGTTTTTGCTGGTTTTTCAAAAAACTATTGCAGTGTAGGCATTTCTGTACATTAGATATTTTATACCATGCTCATCAAAGTATTTTGATTATCGTCGGCACTATTGTTTGACAGCTTCCTTCACTTCATCACCCATATGAAATCGAAAAATTATCCTGTAAGATAATTTTTCAGCCTTCTAAAACTATGAAATTCATAAGGCAAAAAGTCCTGGCTGTGTGGAGGGTGATCAGTCACTTCTCCATGTAGTTGCTAAATAGTTACCATAGATCCACATGTGTTATATAATCTACACCAGGGGTCCCCAAACTTTTAGAGAAGTGGGCGACATGAATTTTTGGAATATTTGGTGGGCCAGAGAAAATTTCTATTTACCGAAAACTACATTCTCTGCAATTTTAATGTTATGCATAGAAACAAATTTTATACCCACCTGTATCTATAGATTCAAAAATAAATTGATGGATATGTAATATAAAATATACCAGTTTGTTTATATCAAATTTTAATTATTACTTATTTATTGTACTAATCACAAAAATACAGTCAGTAATACAACAAAATTATAATTAATGCAATGAATGTGATTGTAGATGAGACTAAGTTTCGTAATATCGGGTTTTAAAGTACTTATTACAATTCTTAAAAAGTCATGTAAATGTGGGTCAGTTAGACGTGATCATATTTTTGATTTTACATATTTCATTTTTGAAAAGGTCTGCTCATATATACATGTACTTCTGAAAATTGATGCAAAATTTTTTTGCAAAATTTTTCATTTTTCATAATCTGATGCAGATAATGTTGAATAAAATTGAATTAGATTTTAATTTTTAAATATTGTCTTCAGTGCATCATTAGATTGAAGCTCTACCAACTCTAATTGTAAATTCTCATCAGCATCGTTGATGGGTACATCGAATGGATTTTGAAAAAGTTTAAACACATTTGAATTATTTTTAAAATCAGAAAAATTTTCCTGCAACAAACTAATGTTTTGAACAAAATTTTCAGTGTAAAAATTACAACTGGCCATATTTTTAGATAGATTATTGCAACATGGAAAATGTGAAAAATTATTCTGAAGTAATTGACTTAAATAACTTCAGTTTTGTTTCAAATGCTTTAACGTTATAATACAATTCATTGGCAGTTTTGTCTCATCCTTGTTTCATAATTAAGAAAATTCAGGTGTTCACATATATCTGTTAAAAAGGCAAGGTTCCACAACCATTTGAGATCTGACAGTTCTGGAACGGTTTCAATTTTTCATTCATAAATAGATCTATTTCGATCCTATGTTCAAAAAGCTTCAACACATTACTGTGACTCAACCATCGTAACCAACCAACTTCAGTGTGGTACAACAAATCATATCGGGTTTTATGCTGATGATTCAGACCAGTCTTGTGAATAAAATTTACTGTTGATATTACAGTTGACATGACTGAATCTACGCCCAAAAATTTTCTACACAAAGACTGCTGGTGAATTATACAATGAAATTGCATTGGTTTTTTAATATTTTTAATCTGAAGATATTTACGAAGCTGCCCCACGAACCCAATTTTAGTACCGACACCATAGTAAACCGCTGATAGAAAATCCCAATTCAATTTGTGGCCGTCAATTGCTTCTGACACACCTAAAAATATATTTTCACCTGTTATCGTATCTTTCAAGCTTTTTAATGCAACTGATTCTTCAGTTAGTGAAAAATTTTGATTTACACCTCGGATATAAATTAGTAATCGAACTGTGTGGCTTGTATCTTCACTCCCATCAATTGCTATTGAAAAATGTGTGAATTCATGAATTTTTTGTACTAATTGATTTCGAACATCGGCTCCTAACTCTTCAATTCTTCTCATTACAGTTGATGAAAATAAACTTGCAGACGTAAAATTCTTTACTTTCTCAGGACATAATTCTTCTGCAATTGCCAAACAGATTCGTTTTACAAAATCCGTAAAGGCCCTTCCTTCTTCAGCAATAATTTGGAAGGCTCAAAAACTAGCTCTAACTGCAGATAAATTTTGATCCGTGACATCTTCTAATCTTCTGTTGTTGACTTTGAAATTGTTGTTGACTTTTCACTGTGTATTCAGCCTCGATCACTGTAACAAATCACCGTATTCAGTCTCAATAGTTTCTAGAAAATTTTTGAATTGCCAATGATTCAGACCAGTCTTGCAAATAAAATTTACTGTTGATATTACAGTTGATATGACTGAATCTACGCCCAAAAATTTTCCGCACAAAGACTGGTGAATTATACAATGAAATTGCATTGGTTTTTTTTATATTTTTACTTTCAAGATATTTATGAAGCTGACCCACGAACAGGTTAGTTCTTGGAGTTTGTTCTGCTGCAAAGCTCCTTGAAATTGATCATAATTTGAGACATGTTTTGTGGTGTAGTGACGTTTCACATTATATTCCTTGAACACTGACAAGGCTTCATTGCAAATAAGACATGTGCAAGTATCATTGAGCAGTGCAAAAAAATAATTAATTAGCTGCCTGTTGCTCACCAAAAAAGTAATTAATTGGCCACCTGTTGCCCACTAAAAAAGTAATTAGTAGGCGACCATTAAAAACGTGACACTCAATATCAACTTTTTTTTTTTTCAACATCAACTTTGACCTGATTTTTATGGGGTCACTGGAATAAAAAAAAAATACTCGTGTATGTTGAAGTAAGCAAGCACTGATGTCTTAAAATTTTATGAAATATTTTAACATAAAGGTTATTATTATATTCATATCATTCTTATATCATGTGAAATTAATATTGTTTATTAGGCTGTTTGCCTAATAAGGGCTACAAATTTGAATATTTTAGGATATTACAGTTACAATTACTAATAATACAATTGCAATTACCAATATTACAATTTGCAAATTATGATTCTAAAATATTAAGTTTTGAATTGCTGTTACCATAGAAATCTAAGGTAATACAAAGAGATTAAATTCATGCCTGCCAACAGCCTCCTCTTTCCGATGCTACCAGACACTTTGTGCATACAGGCTGCCAGCAGTTAATTTATAGCAGTGGGATTAACTCCATTAACCATTAGGATAGTGTAATGTTTTTATCCTCGATCCAGGGTTCTTGTATAGTAGTAGTAGCCAGGGGTGACCTTTGCTCCCACACTCTGAACATCAGGGTTCATGTGCAAGCTGGTTCAGGATCTTACTACCATGCTTTTGGTGCCAGGTTTTATCCTGGATCCGGGATTCTTGTGTAATGGAAGCCTAGGGTGACCTTTGCCCCCATACTCTGGACATCAGAGTTGGTGTGCAAGCTGGCAAGGGATTAGGAAATCTCTAATTACTGTCTCTAATGCCTATTGCTATTTAATGACAGGGTCTTACATAATGAAATTGTAATCCCAAAATGACTTACACAGTTGGTTGGTGTTGAATTAAAAATAGTAGAGGAAGGAAGGGATTTGCTGGTTATGATTCAGGAATATATGGAGTTCTCCAGACAGAATAGAGCAGTGTCAAAGAGGTCCCATTATTTTCTTTTGATGATTTATCAAACATTTACATGTACAGGTAACTCACTGCATGTTGCAGTTGTAAGACTGCAGTTAGTATACCATGTTTGAGTATGTCAACTGACTCTAAAAAATGACCTCGAGCTTCTTTATAGGGTCCAAAGACTGACCACCACTGCATGATGACATCTGCAAAAGGGTGATCATGTGAGCAAAGATTTTGAATATGCTGACTACAGAGTTTAGCAACCAGGCATCTTAGAGTGTACCTAGGTGAAGTCTACAGTGCTCTGAGAGGATATAGTAAAATGAAGGATGATGAAATTTTCACTGTTATAAATGATTTTAGAACTAGGGGCTGCAATTTAAAATTGCAGTGTAAGAAGTTGAGATGGAATTTTAGGAAGTTTTCTTTTAGCCATTGAATTATTAATTACTTGTATAAGTTATCGCCATTGGCAGTTGACAGCTTAGGGAAATTTAAAGGTTAGCTGGACAGTGGATAGTTATCTATGTAAGATGGGAACACCTAAGTACTTTTTTTATTTTTATTTATTGTTTATTTATTAAATTTTTCGGTTGCTATAACAAATGCCTGTGAATTCCTTGCATGATATTACTATTAATACTGCTGTGTGGGACCTGTGATGAAATAGTTGTTACCCCCTCCCCCCGTCCACCTATAAAAATTAACCCACTTGCCAGATGGTTTCAAGAAAGAAAAAAAACCAGTTTTGTAATGTATGCATTGTATTACATTTCAGGTGTATTTGGATGCATTTGTTATTATTCTGTGATTAATAAAAGTAAAATGTATTTTTATTTATTTATTGTTTATTTATTAATTTTTTCGGTAGCTATGACAAAAGCCTGTGAATTCCTTGCATGATATTGCTACTAATACTACTGTGTGGGACCTGTAATGAGATAATTGTTACCTGTACCCCCCCCCCCCAATCCACCTATAAAAGTCACCCACTTGCATATGGTTTCAAGAAAGAAAAAAACAGTTTTGTAATGTATGCATTGCATTACATTTCAGGTGCATTTGGATGCATTTGTTATTTTTCTGTGATTAATAAAAGTAAAATGTAAATAACTAATATCTTTTTATGAATTACTAATTAACTAATAATATATAGTACAGCAAAGTGAAAAAAAGTAATCGTTTTCACTTTGCTTTGCCTCAAACTAATACAGTGGGACTCTACTTATGATGACATCAACATCCAATATTATCAGGAACCGATATAACTTCCATATGATCTTTTATTTTAAGGACCGATTATATTTGCATGTACCGATGGCTTTCCAATATAGCTGAAACGATACATGGGTGGAAATTTTCAGATGCGTGCCGCACGGAACATCACTCATACAACTGTTCTCAACCAATTAGTGTCTTTGTTATTGTTCAACACGTGGCATGCAGAACATCACTTGTACGATTGTTGCAGATCTATGACGATCTGAAACTTAAAGATCCATCAAACAGTGGCTGTGCTGTGAACTTTGAAGACTTTAAAGCCATCAGAAGCTGGTTCGAGTGCTTCAAAAAAAGGTTGAAAATCAAAAGTGTTGAAAAGCATGGGAAAGCATCCGGTGCTGATAAAAGAGCAGCTGAGACCTTTAAAATCGAATAGTAATAGTAATCGTGGTATGTGATGCAAGAAAGCAAGCGTATGAGCTTATGTAGCATCAGCCAAAAAAAACAAAAAAAAAATTCACACAACCATTCCCTCTAAATATTTGTCCAGTTCCTCCTAAGATTTATTTAACCTATCAATTTCCACAATGACAGATGGAAGTTTGTATCAGCAATTATCCACCCGCTAGCTAAAGGCAAATTTCCGCACATCAGTTCTACAGCTGTCTTTCCTCAATTTGAATTTATGCCCTCAATTTTGAAATTGTAATCTGAACAAGTAGAGAAGAAGAATCTCATCAGAATTCAGCATTCTCAACCCATTCAAGGTCTTATACACTTCAATCAGATCACCTCGCAGGTGCCTAGTCTCCAGCCGCTGCAATTTGCAGAACTTAAGTCTCTCTTGGTAAGAGGATCCCTTCATTCCCCTCATCAATCTTGTTGCCCTTCTGTACACACTCAAGCAAATCTGCATCCTTCCTAAAATTAGGCCTGCAGACCTCCACATCCGGCCATGCCTTGAGTACTGTACGCAGTACTCAAGGTATGGCCCAACCATTGCCTTATACAGAGGGACAATTGCCTCCTTTTCCCTGCTAGCAAAATTCCTGTATATCATTGACGAAATCCCATGACCTGCTCTTGCAGCCTGTCTGCATTGTTCAGAAAACTTCATATATGACTGCACAATTACTCCCAGGTCTTTTTCATTTTCTACCACCCTAAGTATAGTACCACAGAGTTGGTAAGTTCCTCTGGGGTTACTTCTACCCATATGCAGTACTTTGCATTTGTCAATGTTAAACTTCAATTGCCACTTCTCAGCCCATCTTCCCAAATTTTCTAGAACCTGTTGCAGTAGCACACTGCCATTACTGTCATTAAAAACCCTGCCAACCTTTGTATCATCTGCAAACTTCGACACTAAGCCTGATATACCTTCATCAATATCATTGATAAATATACAAAACAACAGTGGACCCAACACTGAACCCTGTGGGATTCCACTAATAACATTAGTCCACAAAGATCAGCACCCATCGATTACCACCCGCTGTCTTCTCCCACTCAACCATCCTTTTATCCACTGTAGCAATTTACCCTTAATACCATTCTGCTCCAATTTGTACAGTAATCTTCCATGCGCAACAGTGTCAAAAGCTTTCCTGAAATCCAAGTATATGTTGTCAAAATTATTTTTTTCATCCAGTTCCTTTGTAACCACATCATAATAACCAATCAAATTTGTCAGACAATACTTTCCCTTAACAAACCCATGCTGTGTCTGAATTATTGCTGCAGTCTTGTCTAGGTGAACCTGCAATGCAGGCCCCGGGTGCCAAGTGTTATAGTGATCAAGCGAATTTCAGAGTGATTCATAGAGCGTTTACTCAGAGCCAAAATTCTTATTTAGTTTAAAAAGTTTTTTACATTCTCTTTAATTAATAACTTAGTCTTACGAATTGTAAGCAAGTTTTAAGAAAGGAAATCCACCTTTCTTTCTTTTTCTCTTTAAACTAACGTATTAACCCATATACCGCTTGGTCACTCTAGCGGCACTGCTCCTGCCTCACTGGGCGCCTCCGTAGCCAGGTGGGAAGGAGCAGCAGTGCGTAGCACATGCTTCTTGATTAGACCGGGGTTCGAGCCCGTCACCACCAAATACGGAGTATGCGGAAAGGTCAAGGAATGACCACCGCATATCCCGGAGCAATATGGCCTTAGTTGCTAATGCTCCTAAAAACCAAATAACAAACAAGCTCCTGCCTCCCCGTGGCGGGGCCGGTAACCTGGGAGAAGAAATCCACTCTCCCGGGGCTGAAAGGAGCAAAGATGGAAAACAGTTCATTTCCACCTTTAGAGCCATCGAGCTCAAGACTATCAAATGACAATGAAAATGACTATTCTCAACCAAAGAGGTTGAAAACAACACCCAAAGAGGAGATACCAGCCTTCCTCATCTTGCACTCTCTATCAGATCAGCCTCTGAGCAAATTATCACCTTTTCTAGTGCAGAAATGCATTGAGTCTGCTGCTGGTTCACCTAAATCAGTACGGAGACTTCAATCAGGTGATCTTCTAATAGAAACAACTCAACCTCAACATTCTGTAAAGCTATTAAAGCTCACAACATTTGGAGGACACCAAATAAAAGTTACTCCCCATGCTACCTTAAACTCCTCAAAGGGAGTAATAACAGAATGGGACTTATTACTTGTATCAGAGGAGGAAATTGTCCAAGAATTACACGATCAAAAAGTGATACAAGCAAGGAGAATCATGACCCGAAAAGACGGTACACTCGTTCCAACAAGAAGTATAATTCTTACCTTTAGCACTCCTAACTTACCAACATCTGTGAAAGCAGGCTACCTGCATTGCCGTGTCCGACCATACATTCCGAATCCCATCAGGTGCTACAAATGTCAAAAATATGGACACTCCCAGACTGCATGTCGAGGTGAGGCAGTATGTCCCAACTGCGGGTCAAAAGACCATAACCAATCTGATTGTGCCACTACCACTCCGCATTGCCCAAATTGTAAGGGTAACCACCCAGCTTACTCAAAAACCTGTGAATTATGGAAGCAAGGAAAAAAAATTCAAAAATATAAAGTAGAGAACAAGTGACATACTCAGAGGCAAGAAGACAGATAATCAAAACAGAGACAAAGCGAACATATGCCACAGCAGCTCAACCCTCACAGTCTGTAGGGATCCAAACTGAAGTAACAATTCCTCCGAATGTATCAATTTCGAACTGGGCACGTTCGTTGCTTTCTAGTGCAAAACAGTGTCCTACACAAAAATCAAGTGAGCAGTCAAGTAATACCCCAATCACCATACCAACGGATGTTTCCTCAGCAATAAAACCAAAAGAAACAGAAACCACGAAACCGCAAACATCCACCACCAGAATGGACATCGACGAACATCATGATTCAGAAGATACCTTTTTAGAATTACATGCAACCGATGAAATAGATGGGACCCGATCCGTCTTTCCTAGGAAAGACAAAGCAAAAATTGATCGATACAAGCAAGCTGGAACTAAAAAACAGTCAGAGCCGAGAACAACACAAAAAATCACATAATGGAAAAAATACTTCAGTGGAATTGCAGAGGATTTCGGAATGCAAAAGATGATTTGCAGGATCTAATCGATCGGTATGAACCAGCTGGCATAGCCTTACAGGAAACTCTTCTAAATTCACGAGTGTGTCCTTCCATCAAAAATTATAACATCTTTAGACGAGATAGGAGTATTGATATGCCAGCTCATGGAGGGGTGGCTATTCTTGTCAGAAATAACATTCCATCCAAACATGTTCCCTTTCAGACTCCTTTTGAAGTAGTAGCAGTGCGATTTGAAATTGGTATCACCATTACAATAGCTTCTATATATCTCCCTCCTAATTTCGCTTTCTCCTCAGATGATTTAGAAAAGCTAGTAGATTAGCTGCCATCTCCTTTCTGCTTACTGGGAGACTTTAATGCTCATCATCCTCTATGGGGATCTCCAAAAATTGACAAAAGGGGTAAAATAATAGAATCGCTGCTTGATGCTCATAACCTTACTCTGTTAAACACTGGTGCACCCGCCTATGTCCATTTTTCTACAGGATCCATGACAGCAATAGACCTCTCAATCTGCTCTCCCTCCATTTATGCCAATATGGGGTTGTCAGTCCTTGATAACCCGCTAAACAGCGATCACCTGCCGATTCTATGCAATATTCAAACACAAGTAAACTTGTCTCCATTGCAGCGATTAACTTGGAAATTCCGTAAGGCAGACTGGCATAAATACTCCTCCCTAATCCAGATTGATGATGAGATAGTCCAGTCTCAGTCCATAGACAGTGTCACCGATTATATAACGAATCAAATATTACAAGCTGCAAATTCTGCAATACCTAAATATTTACCTGGAAAACGCAAACAGAGTCATTACTGGTGGAATCAGGAATGTACACATGCTAAACGGACAAAAAATAGAGCTTGGAATTTGTTTAGAAAATTCCCAACAACTGCTAACTTCATTAACTTTAAAAGACTCAAGGCCAAATTCCGCCAAACAAGAAGAAAAGCAAAGAAAGACGCCTGGATATGTTTTGCTTCCACCATAAACAAGGACACGGACAGCAGGCTCATCTGGAAAAAAATTCAAGCACTTAATGGCAAATTTGTGCAGTCTCCAGCCTCAATCCTGAACTGGAAAGGGCAGGAATTGTCCGCTCCAACAGCAATAGCAAATGCATTAGCTGAGTCTTTTGCCAGTATATCAGCAGTGTCCACATACAGCCAAACCTTCCAAAAAATTAAGGCATCTGCAGAAAAACATAAAATCAATTTTTATACTAAGGCATCTCAACCGTACAATCAGCCATTCACGTTAAAGGAACTTTTTGAGGCTCTAAACAAAACATCAAGTACTGCTGCTGGCCCGGATGGAGTATGTTATATAATGTTAAAAAAGTTAAGTAATAAAGCAATATTTTCCCTATTAAGATTCTACAATCGAATTTATTTAGAAAATACTTATCCGCACTCATGGCGTCACTCAATTGTACTGGCCTTTCCGAAGCCAGGTAAGGATCATACCATACCGAATAATTACAGGCCGATATCACTGACTAGCTGTTTAGGCAAAGTCTTAGAAAAAATGGTGCACAGGCGGCTAACGTCGTTTCTGGAAACAAACAATCTGCTAAACCAAAACCAGTATGGTTTTCGGAAAAATCACTCAACTTTAGATGTGATGATAAAAGCAGAAGCAAACATCCGCACCGCTTTCATCAGGAGACAACATCTGGTTATGCTCAATCTCGATATTGAGAAAGCGTTTGATACCACTTGGAGATATGGTATCCTTCAGGATCTTCGTTCCTTTGGTCTGAGGGGGCAGTTACCCCAATTTATACAAAACTTCCTACACTACAGAACGTTTCAGGTCAGATATAGAAACAGTATGTCCAAATCATTTGAACAAGAAGAGGGTGTACCACAGGGTTCCATCCTGAGCGCAACACTATTTGCAATAAGAATTACAAATATAACACAAGACATCCCAAAAACAGTTGAATCATACATGTTTGCCGATGACCTGATTATATCTTGTCAGTCACAAACCATGATCTCAATCGAAAGGCAACTCCAAATGTCCATAGACAGAATAAAATTGTGGGTGCAACAGAATGGCTATTCATTAGCAGCAAATAAATCAACTGCAATTCATTTCTGTAAAATACGAAAATTGCATCCAGATCCTGAAATATATTTAAATAACAATCTGATTCCTCTTACCAACAATTTTCGTTTATTGGGTTTATACCTTGACAGTAAGCTTAACTTTTCCAATCACATAGCCTACCTTAGAACGGCCTGTCAAAAGAAATTAAACATCTTAAGAGCTGTGTCATCTAACTCCTGGGGTGCTGATAGACACTCCCTCACACATCTTTATAAAAGTTTTATCCGATCCCGCTTAGATTACGGGTCACCTGTCTATGACTCTGCAAGAAACAATTCCTTGTTACGTCTGAATACTGTTCAACATAGTGCCCTAAGGATAGCCACAGGAGCCTTCAGAACGTCTCCAGTCAACAGCCTGTATATTGACGCAAATGAACCGCCGTTAAACCTTAGACGAAAATCCTTACTATGTAGCTATGCTGCAAAAATAAAAAGTATTCCATCTCATCCTTGCTGGCAATACCTGTTTGACCCTCAGAATGAAATGCTCTATCGTAACAAACCTAATGAAAACCGCCCTGCGGGTATTAGATTGCAAGAACTGATGCACAGTTGGAATATTAATTTCCAACATATCCTTGAAGACGTAGATCCTCCTGAACATCCCTGGTCTCATTACTCACATCTTTGTGATAATTTCTTTCTGAAATGGAGAAAAGGATCCCTGCCAAACAACAACTTCCAGCAGCTACATAAAGCCCACGCCTTAGAAAACGCAGAGAAATGTCAAGTATATACAGACGGCTCCAAAACAGATGAAGCTGTAGGTGCTGCAGCAATTTCTGCTGCTTTTTCAATAGCTGTGTCTCTTCCTACAGAATGTAGTATCTATACCGCAGAACTGTATGCAATAAAATTAGCCCTAGATAACATAACCAAACAGCAAATCAGAAAAGCTCTTATATACACCGACTCCTTAAGTGGCGTCACTGCCATTCAATCTACTTCTTTTTCCCAACATCCCATTCTGAAACAGATACGTTCTCAATTATACGAATATCAAACATCCAAACAGTTGGTTACCTTCTGCTGGATCCCTGGGCATGTCGGCATCCCAGGTAATGAAAGTGCAGATCGTGCTGCCAAACATCCTACCAATGGATCATTCGATCATCTGAAAGTTCCACACATTGATTATAAATCAACTATTAAAACAGCATGTAGACGTCAATTTACTAATCTGTGGCAAACACAAGTAAATAATAAACTGTTCCAGATTAAAAAAGAACCTCAGTTGTGGAGTTCTAGTTTCAGGAAAAGCAGACGTGAAGAAGTGATTTTGACAAGACTCCGTATTGGCCACTCATACACAACTCATTTATTCTTGCTTATGGGAGAAAACCCACCTCAATGTCCATTCTGTCAGACACAGCTAACAATCAAACATATTCTAATAGAATGTCCTAATTATTCAAGTAACTGGAAATCCAGTTTTTGTACTGCATCCAATCTGCTGGAACCTTCAAATTTACTACACATACTTGGAAATAATGCTAATTTTGAAGCACTGTTTAGATACTTGAAAAGCATAAATATTTATAATCGCCTCTGATAACCATTATATTAATAACTCAGTCACAAGGGCCCAGGAGGCCCTTGTGCCAAAAAAACCCCACAACAACAACAACAACAACAACAACCTGCAATGCATCTTTCACCAGTGACTCCATTATTTTACCTGGAACAGAAGTTAAACTGACTGGTCTGTAATTACTCGTGTCACCCTTCGATCCCCCCTTTGTGAATTGGGGATACATTTGCACAACTACAGTCTGTGGGGACCACCCCTGGGTCCAAGGATGCTCTCATAATTATGGCTTAAAGTTTGCTTACTTCCTTTGCCGCCTCCTTTAATCTAACTGGATAGATCTCATCCACCCCAGGTGCCTTTCTTATGTCTAACTTCAACAATTTCTCCTCTACTTTGCTCTCAGTTATTACAAAATCATTAAGCACCCTGCTACAATTTGATAACCTTCTTGCATTTTCAATCCTTAATAACTCCTGATGTGTGAATGTAGATGCAAAATACTCAATCAGTTTGTTTGCCAACCTTTTAGAGTTTATATAAGTAAAGAAATCCTTGCTGTTTTTCTTAGCATCCTTTGCCAAAGATTTCTCTTAATCTGCCTAACCTCCTTTGTGACTTGATTACAGACTAGCTTATATCTGCCATAGGCTTCTGCGTTGCCTGATAATTTATATATCATGCATTTTTCTTCTCTGCCACGAGTCTCATTAGTTCATTTGACAAACATTTAGGCCTAAACCTTGAACAATATTTCTTAATAGATATGAAATGTTTAGTAGCTTCCACTATTAATTCCTTGAATGCTTCCTATTTTGAATTTGCTGTTGGTAACATCATCAGTTGGTCCCACTGTATAGAATTTAAAAACTGTCTGAGACCACTGTAGTCACCTTTACGGAAGCAAAAACCCTTTCCTTTATCCCTATACCTGGACTATAAAATTACAATTCGAAATAGTGGCGAAAAACAGTGGCAGGAACAGACTGGTAACAAATTATTACAGATAAAACCGTTGTTACAACAATGGAAAACCAGTACAAGAACCAACAGGCAAGAAGAAGTTATACTTAGTAGATTAAGAATAGGACACACCAATGTTAACCACTCCTATCTGCTCCGAGCCAAATCTCCGCCTTAGTGCTCTGACTGTCACACAGTGCAAACGGTCCAACATATTCTTCTTGACTGCCCTAACTTTACACGAGAACGTCAGATTACCTTTAAATCCTTAAAAGGAACAGCCACATTTTCATTACGAACAATATTGTCAGATAAATCTAATATATCCGAAGTCTTCCAGTTTCTGAAATGCATAAACTACTATAATTTGATATAAAAATCATAACAAAAGACATCATTGAATAAGCCATGAATCATAAGTTTGGCACATTATAGCCATAGAAGCTGATGCGCCAGTAAAATATCCAATCGAATCCAACCAACCAACCTTTACCCCTGATGGTAATTATGTCTTTAAGTAAAGCCCACATCAGTACCCTGTGATCACTGCCACCTAGTAGTTCCTTTATCTGCAAATTCTTAATACACAAATGATCACTGCTGATAACCAGATCAAGAGTATTACCATCTCTGGTTGTCTCTCGAACATGCTTCTACAGAAAATAATCATCCAATAAATCCACAAAAGTCTTACTAGTGTGCAAGTTATCAACCCACAAATTCCAATCGATATCTGGAATTTAAAATCCCCCATTATAAGACATTCTAATTTACTAGCCCACTCTATTTCTCTGTACAATTGTTCGTTGTACTCATTTGAGTAATTAAGCCTATAACTCACACCTACTCTTATTTCTGCTTTTGTAGTGCTTATGTCACACCAAACTGACTCAACAGTGCACTGTCCATCTGTATCAACTGGATGCACTTCTTTTGATTTTATGTTTTTCTTAATTAACAGCATAGCCCCTCCTCCCTTTCTAGGTGGGAAGGAGCAGTAGTGCGTAACACACGCTTCTTGATTAGACCGGGGTTCGAGCCCGTCACCACCAAAAACGGAGAATGTGGAAAGGTCAAGGAATGACCACTGCATATCCCGGAGCAATATGGCCTTAGTTGCTAATGCTCCTAAAAACCAAATAACAAACAAACAACCTCCCTTTCTATCCTGTCTATCCTTTGTGTACACATTGTACTCCACAAATTCCAATTCTGCATTCCTAATATCTGTGTGACAACACATCTCTGATATCCCAACAATATCCGCCTTTGATGTCTTGACCAACACTTCAAATTCATCAAGAGTTTGTTGATGGGGGAGTTACCTTCCCCTTCAGGTTTTAAACATTGACGAAACCAGCCTCTTCTGGAAGTGAATGCCCAGGAGAATGTTCACCAAGGATGAGGCTAGTTTACCTGGGCATAAGCCTATGAAAGATAGACTCACTCTTGTGTTGGATAGCTGTGCCTCTTGAAATTTTAAGCTAAAGCCTTTGCTTGTGTATCACTCTAACACCCCCAGAGTATTTAAACAACAAAAGATTGACAAAGGCGTACTGGGAGTGTTTTGGTGCCGTAACAAGAAGGCCCGGGTTACAGGATATGTCTTCAGTGAATGGGAGGTTGAAGTTTTCTGTTCTTAAGTGAAGTGTTATTTTGAGAAAAATAAACTTCCTGTGAAGGCACTGCTCCTGCTGTATAATGTGCCGGGCCATGATCCCAACCTTGTTCAATTTGACTTTGTTCAAGTCAAATAAAATTTTTGCCACCCAACACCATTCCTCTTCCTCAACCAATGGACCAGCAAGTGATTGCAAACTTCAAGAAAATTTACACCACAAAAATGTTTGCAAGTTGCTTTGCAGTGACCTCTGGTGAAATGCTTTCACCCTCAAAGATTTTTGGGGGTTCAAGTTCAATATGCTGGATTGTGTGAGGCTGAGTGTAAGTTCTGGGAATGATGTTTTCACCAGATGCTTAAATTCAGCCTGGAAAAAAATTATGTAGTTATGTACCAGGTACATAATGAGTTGCTGCTGCTCTACTCTGACTAGACCGACAGTGTCACTGATAATGTCACAGCAGCAGCCGTTAAAAATGTCTTTACTGCAGAAACTCATTATGAAACTAAAATTGTGTAAAGTTACCATTTTGCGTATATATTCATGAGGGCATGTTGTATTATAATTCCGACACCGAATTATTTTGGAAATTGTCTTTTCACTCATCCCCCATTACCTTTTTTGATAATGAGCAGTAAATTGTGCAAGAGTTATATCTTTTAATGTTTTGCCCCATTTTTTATTTTTATCAAAAATACTATCTTTCCCTATATCCAAAGACTCACTATCAACTTGTTGTTCTTCCAATTCTGCTTTTTGATTTATGTAATTTCTGACGCTCATGTGGCCATACCATTGGTACATATTCAATCGCTCTTGAAGACACGCATTTTGGGTATTGTAATAAATACCAGGCTGCCTCTTGTGAACTCATCTCCACAGAATTCAGTACATCTACACTTAATGCTTGTGTTAGATCAGTTATATCCATATCAGGATATTCTTCTTGAAGCTCTATAATTTTCCTTTGCAGGTTGCTTATTCCTCTGTTAGTTTTATTCACATATTCAACTACATATGCTGCACATGAATATTCTTCTATGATAAATTGTAAATCCGAATTAGACTTCAGCATTCCTAAAATCCAAGGATTGTAATTATTCATAAATTTCTCTTCTATCTTGTGTTTAAGAAATACACGTGGCCGTTTGATACCAGCCCTCAAAATGTTTAGATATTCTTCTTCTGATTGGCATGGATTTGATTTAAGGAATTCTTCAAAATTAACATGATTATCCAATTCTAATGAGTCGTGCATTTTATGATATTTTTTGCGATAAGCTAATCTTTGATTGTCATCTGCAGCCATCGGTATCAATATACGAGTTTGCGACATTGGCCTAAAAGGTACTTCAAATCGACATTCGTGTTGGTTTGTGTTATTATTTTTATAACAGGTAAAAGTATGTTTATGTTGCTGTAAATTTGAATAATCTGAAGTTTTCTCTATAGAACATAATGCATCTATCATTTGGATTGCGTCTTCCATCCCACCTTTTTCTTCTAATGGTGGAGAGGGTGCATTGTTCATCCATAATAATATATATGAATGTGGACTTCCTCAATGCTTAAATTCAATGCGTTTAAAGAAATTCACAACATAATATTTCCCAAAAGGACTATAGGTTTTCGATTTTAAAATTTTCAGTATACTCTCAACAATTTTATTAAAGTATATGGCACACGTTACGGGGTCTTCATTTATTAATGTAGCTCTTTCCATGTAAGGTAGATCCATAACTTCATTAGTTGTTATTTCTTATTTACATCTGAATTTGTATAACATACAAATTCAGATGTACAAATTCATACAAAGTAATACACGCCATGTGGTTCACACGCACTCAACATCAAGAACATTGTAGGTTTCCTAATTGACGAATCATGGCAATCACATCTTGTTTATGTCGACTCCAATAATATCTGAATTGGGAATTGATTTTAGAAATGCCAAGTTAGACTCTTAATGACGTGTTTATAAATTCTTTCGATTCCAGTATAGAACGAGTAATGTTAGCTGTTATTCCTACTGATTTAAATGCAATTTGCAAATTTTCTGTGGTACGCATTCGCATAATTTTCATTGCCATATATTGCAAATGTTGGTGAGTGACTCCACGATGATAGATCTACGAATTTCGCTCAATGCCATCATAAAGGGAGTAATTTTCAATCCATTTTTAAATTTTCATGCATGTCCCAAATATATAGCTGGAAAAGAAAGTTCTGCATGTATATCAAATATGAAACTTGTTGGAGATGATTTCTGACCCGGTTCTACACATAAATATTTATCTTCAGACCATAATAATGTTTTGTTATTGAATTGCCGACCAGGCTAGCCGGGTGGGTAAAGTGCCTGTCTGGCAACCCAAAGGTCGCGGGTTCAAATCCCGCCTCGGGCATGGATCAGAGTAGTGCAAAAACCTTGGGAGGTGCCTTATGGCCGCAGAAGCTGATGTGCCAAAAACTAACAAAAAAAAAAAAATGTTATTGAATTATCAATAGTTCATCATCATTGTTGACAGGTTCCACAATTTCATCTGAATTTTCCTGTTCACTATCATCATTTGTCCCCAAAAAATCGTCACTTACTTTTATGCCGTAGAATTTATACTAAGGTGAATTTATCAAATACCGTAACCATATTTTCACTATTTTCTTCTGCACACATCCTTGTAGATATGGTGATTTATGTATGAATCTTTGTTTTATATGTACATTAATGACATAATCGTCAAAATTCTCTAGTTCTACCTAGAGAATTGATGAACCATCGTATTTACATTAACTGGTACATTTATTACTTGTCCAATGATCCCATATTGTCCATGTTCATAACAAATGACGAATTTGCATAAAGGGTAATCGTAGCGATATCAAACGCTCAGTTACAACATCCAGTGGAGGCAAATGAGTAGGATATTTTGGATATATGAATTCATTTTACGTGGCCACAGTTGGTATCCGTCCCTCTTTTAATGAAGTATGACATGTATTACATGTCACAAAAGTACCCACTTCTTGTAAATGAAATTCATTTTGAAGTAATTCATATGAAGTTGTTGGAAATGGTTTCAAATCTAATTGAAACCATAAATGATCACAAACATTACGACTAAATCCAAGTGGGTTTTTGTACACTAGTTTTTCAAACCCACTGTCAGCTCGTGTAGACACTATAGGGATGTAATGAGGAGTCTCATTATTAGCCATTTCTAATTTCGCTTTCATTCGTTCTGCCGGAGTTTTAGATTCCTGGTATGTATCAGGCATACTAGAACTCTGTTTTTGTCAAGTATCAGGCATAGTAGAATTCTGTGGTTGAATTTTATTATGATTCAGAATAGTTTGAATTTCTAATTTCCTTTTCTTCCATTCACGATATCCCTTCATTATTTCAGCTTGAGTTTTTTTGGGTGCAGTTTGAGAACTCCCAGGCATAACAAAACACTCTTGTTGAATTTCATCTGGATTCACATTTCTGTCCAACTTCCCTTTCTTTCTTTCACAATAGTCCTTCAAATACTGGGCTGTAGATTTTGGCACGTATTAATCATTATGCTGATATAATGGTATAACGTAGTGCATCACTGCTCGATTGTACTTATTATGTTACTGCAACTTGTTGTATCACTGCACTTGTGTACAATTGAGTTTTCTTAGGCACATGCATTGTACTTGTTGCGTCACTGCAAGCAACAAGTCCAACACATGTGCATCGGGTTTTGTGATGATTTCTAGGTAACGTAACGTAACGCAACGTAACGCTTTTTTTCCAAATAACACCGGTAAAAACGTTTTTATCGTCAAAATCTGACTAATTATCCATAACATTGACAGATTTGAAGATGATGGTGCTTTGACAAATGATATTGTCACTCTTGTCAATCAGTTGGATGTGGAGGACCTTATTGATGCTCATGGGCGTGAGCTAACAGAGAGCTACAAAAGATGGAGAAAATTATGAGTGACACCGGAAAGGAAGAAAAAGACACCCAAAAAGTGTCAGCTGAAGAGTTGAAGACTGCCATTATTTGTTGGGAGTGTTTAAGAGAAGTGGTAAAAATACACCCCGACATTGAAAGCGCTGAACTCATGATTTGCAAAATGGAAGACAAAGTCATTTCTTACTTCAGAAAGCTACAAAAAAATCATCAAAAACAATCCACTTTGAACAGTTTCTTTGCCAGTAGCAGCAAAAGACAAAAGCTGAAAGACACTGGATGCTTGATGAATGACTGGATAATCTCACCACCACTGACTTCATCAGCACTGCACTTCGAGTCTGAGGTAAATGCTATTTTATTGTTTGTTTTTTATTTTAAGGTGTTTTATGATTATTTATAAAATAATCTTTATAAAATATTCATTTTTAATGTAAAAATGAAGTATAACATGTAAGAAATATCTGTTTTATGTGTTGTCGGGGAATGAATTACATGAAATCAATGTATTGCTTTCAACTTACAATATTTTCAACATACAGTGGGTTTTGTGGAATGAATTACCATCGGATGTCGGGGCCCCAACATCCGATGGTAATTGATTTTATCGAACCCGCGACCTTTGGGTCGCGGGTTCGAATCCCACCTCAGGCTTAGATCAGAGTACTGCAAAGAGTACTGTTTTTACAAAGCTTTTTGTAATATATTACATATTTTTTCTGGAGGGAATACAAAAATAAAAAATAAAACATGAAAATATGAAAATCTATATAAATTGATCCATATTTATCAACACAACTGGGAGTTGTGTTGATAAATATGGATCAATGGGTAAAGTGCTTGCCTGGCAACCCAAAGGTCGTGGGTTCGAATCCAGCCTCGGGCTTGGATCAGAGTACTGCAAAAACCTTGGGAGGTGCACTATGGCCACAGAAGCCGATGCGCCAAAAACTAACTAAAACAACAACAAAAAAAAAAAAAACATGACAAAGATAATAGGCAATTTACACATATGTGAATGTGCCTAAGAAGAAAAGAGGGGGAAAATAGAAACATTGAATTAAGTACAAATTATTTATAACTGTAATTTAATCACAGTTATAATTGTAATATGAAAAGTTAATTTTCTTTTGAAAATAAATTGCTTACATACAAAAATAGTTTGTTAAACAAAATATATACTTACAGTGAAAAAAATTTTAGTAAATGAAGCTCGGTTTTTGTGTGATCAAAATCCCTTTGAAGTTTCATAGTTCATCAGTATTGAATTGATCTTCATTCTCAGTGGAAACTGTACATTACATTTGACAGTACATTTGACTTTTTTTGCCTTTTTTGAAAGGCATTTTCTTATAGCAATACATTTGAATTTTCTTTTCCTTTTGTTGAATGGTGTCTTCTAAAGAAATGATCATGAACCTAGTCTGTCTTTCACTGTTCACAAAAGGGAGTGAGTGAGTGTTTGTGATAGCTAAATTTTAACAAGTGATCCAGGCATGAGAATGATTTGCTCGGAAATCAAACGAGAGAACAAATATGTGCTGACATTTTGGAGTCAAAACAAAGAAAATACAAACTTTCTGAGTAATATGGGTCACCTGCAGTGAAACTTAACTCTTCCAATATGATCCAGAAACAAAACAACAATTGTTGCAATGGAAAACACTTCACTTTCCAAGACCCAAGAAAGCAAGAATATCAAATTTGAAGATAAAAACAATTCATTATTTTCTTTGATATAAAATGTGTTATTATGATTGAGTAGAAACCACCTGGTCAAATATTGTTTTACTCCAGTCTAATCAAGAAGTTACCAAATACTTCCTTAAAATTTCCAGGAACCATAACCAGACCTGAGTGTGCTACTTCATTGTACAGGATGCCAGGATATTTCGCACGCACGCGCGAAACACACACACACACACACACACGCACACGCACAGGAGGGGAAGGGGTAAAAGGTAAAAGTGGGGACCTTTCAATGAAAGTATCTTGGTATTCTCACCTTTTTATTTTGTCAATAAATATGTCACTTAATATGCTATGAATTTAATACATCCTTTAAAGATTTGACAAGAGCTGTTGAAGAAAATCATTTATTTACTTGACCATTTCATTGGATTAAAGTTGCTTATTATGATGTATTCTAATTTATTCTGCGCGCCTCCGTAGCCAGGTGGGAACGAGCAGCAGCAGTGCGTAGCACACGCTTCTTGATTAGACCGGGGTTCGAACCCGTCACCACCAAATACGGAGGATGCGGAAAGGTCAGGGAATGACCACCGCATATCCCGGAGCAATATGGCCTTAGTTGCTAATGCTCCTAAAAAAAAAAATCAAATAACAAAATAACAAATCTAATTTATTCTCTGAATAATATTGATAAAACCTTTATATTTACATTTAAACTGATTTTCCAAATGTATTTTAATATGATTTAATCTACTTTAATTCAATTTAAGAATGTAATTTATATCACAGATACTTACTTAGAAGCTTCAGGAAACATTACCAGATATGAGGAGACTACTTCATTTTACAGAATCTTAGGATGGATTTATTTGGGTTTATATATAGAAAGAAGGGAATGAGGGGAGAAACCTTCCAGTGAATATATCCAATCATTCACACCTGCTTCTTTTCAATTAATATGTCACTTAATATACCATGAATTTAATTCATCCTTTAATTTTAGATTTAAATATTTGATTTAAGAATTGTTAAAGAATATCATACGTTTGTCCTTTCGCTGACCAGGCTAGTCAGGTGGGTGGTAAAGTGCCTGCCTGGCAACCCAAAGGTCGCAGGTTCGAATCCCACCTCAGGCTTGGATCAGAGTAAAATGCAAAAACTTTGGGAGGTGCATTATGGACACAGAAGCCGATGCACTAACAAAAAAAAAAAAAAAAAAATGTCCTTTCCTTTTGGTTAGTTTAAAGTTATTTATTGTGATCTAAGTTATTCCTGTATATTTACATTTGAACTGATTCTCCAAGATAATTTATTTTATTTTAATCTGATTTAAGAGTGTTAATTATATTCCTCTGCCTTTTAGGTCTTTATTATTATTATTAGCCATATGGTGCAAGGAAGCCTGAGGCTTATGCTGCACCGGCCAAAAAAAAAAAAAAAAATTTCCCTATTACCCAGGGAGAGAGAGAGAGAGAAAAGTAGAAAGGAATCACCAAGAAAGGGAAGAATGATGATATCCAGCTCAGGACCCTGGGTGTGCCAAGCCCATACTCACCAGATGTGAGCCCCTGAGGCTTCTCCCACTCAATCATCCCTTTTAGCATTAGCATTAGTATTAGTAGAGGCGCATGATGCAAGAAAGCAAGCTTATGCAGCATCAGCCAAAAAAAAAAAAAAAAAAATCCTTCCACTTCACCCCTCCGTTCGTTCGAAATACCTGTCCAGCTGAGCCTTAAATTTATTTAGGGTATCAACTTCCACAACAAGGGATGGAACTACCCGCTGGCTAAAGGCAAATTACATCTGTCCTTTCCTCAATTTGAATTTATGCCCTCTCAGGTGATTATTCTGAGCAAGAGGCAGAATCCCATCAGCATTGAGCATGCTCAAACCATTCAAGGCTTTGTACACCACTATCAGATCACCTCGCCGGTGCTTAGTCTCCAGACACTGTAATTTGCAAAACTTAAGCCTTTCTTCGTAAGAGCAACCCTTCGTTCCGTTCACTAACCTTGTTGCCCTTCGTACTCGTTCCAGCAGCTCTACATCCTTCTTGAAATGAGACCTCCAGACCTGTATACAGTACTCAAGGTGCACCCTGACCATTGCCTTATACAAGGGAATAATCACCTCCCTATCCCTGCTAGAAAAATTCCTGTATATCATTGATAAGACACCATGAGTTACTCTTGCAGCTCGTTGGCACTGCTCAGAGAACTACATATCTGCCTGCACAATTACCCCCAAGTCCTTCTCATTCTCTACCACTGTCAGTGTAGTACCACAGAGTTGATACGTTGCTCTTGGGTTGCTGTTTCCCATATGTAGTCTTTACATTTGTCAATGTTAAACTTCATTTGCCACCTCTCAGCCCATCTGCTCAACCTTTCCAGATCCTGTTGCAGCAGCATAGCGTCAGTAGTGTCCTTAACAACCCTGCCAACTTTTGTATCGTCTGCAAACTTGGACCTTAAGCTTGATATGCCATCATCAGTATTATTTATAAATACAGAAAACAACAACAATGGACCCAACACTGAACCCTGAGGGACTCCACTAATAACATTAGTCCATGATGAGCAGTGTCCATTAATTACCACTCTCTCTTCTGCCACTCAACCATCCCTTTAGCCATAGCAACAATTTGCCACCAGTGCCACACTGCTCCAATTTGTGCAGCAGTCTTCCATGTGCAGCAGTATCAAAAGCCTTTCTAAGATCCAAATATATAATATCAAAGTTATTCCCTGCATCCAATTCTTTTGTGACTACATCATAGTATCCAATCAAATTGGTCAGGCAAGACCTTTCCTTAACAAAACCATGCTGTGTCTGAGCTATAACTGAATATATAATATCAAAGTTATTCCCTGCATCCAATTCTTTTGTGACTACATCATAGTATCCAATCAAATTGGTCAGGCAAGACCTTCCCTTAACAAAACCATGCTGTGTCTGAGCTATAACTGAATTGTTGTCAAGATGATCCTGCAGTGCTTCCATTAATTTTTCTGGAACAGAAGTTAAACTCACAGGTCTATAATTACTTGTGTCAGCCTTTGATCCTCCTTTGTGAATTGGGTTACATTTACACATCTCCAGTCTGTGGGTACCTCCCCTGAGTCCAAGGAAGCTCTCATAATTATGGCTAATGGATTGCTTACTTCCTTTGTTGCCTCCTTTAATATAACTGGATAGATCCCATCCACCCCAGGTGCCTTTCTTTTATTTATCTTCAACAATTTCTCCTCCACTTTACTCTCAATTATTACAAGATCATCTAGCTCACTGCCAGTGTTTACTTCATCTATGGCATTCCCCTTCCTGAATAACTCCTCATGTGTGAATGTAGATGCAAAATATTGATTTAGTTTGTTAGATACCTGAGCAGGATCATGAACAGTTTTGAACCATCAATATCAAGTGGACCAATGTGATTCATCCCCTTCCTTCTAGAGTTTACACAAGTAAAGAACTCCTTGCTGTTTTTCTTTGCATCCCTTGCCCAAGATTTTTTGTAATCTGCCTTCGCCTGCCTAACCTCCTTTGTAACATGATTACAGATCAACTTATATCTATCATAGGCTTCTGTGTCACATGTTAATTTATATGTATCCCATGCATTTTTCTTCTCTGCCATATGTCTCATTAGTTCATCTGACATCCATTTAGGTCTGAACCCTGAACAATATTTCTTAGTTGGTAGGTAAAGCCTAGTAGCTTCCAAGATAAGTTTTTTGATGCTTCCCATTTTGGGTTTGCTGTTGGTAACATCATCAGTTGGTTCCACTGTATGGAATTTAAATACTGTCTCAGACCATCGTAGTTGCCTTTACGAAAGCAATAACCCTTTCCTTTACCCCTGATGGTAGTTACCTCCTCGAGTAAATCCCACTTCAGCACACTGTGATCACTGCCACCTAGTGGTTCCTGTATCTGCAGATTCTTAATGCATGAAGAATCACTACTGATAATCAAATCAAGAGTATTACTCCCTCTAGTTGCCTCCCGAACATGCTGATTTAGAAAACAATCATCCAATAAATCCACAAAAGCCTTGCTAGTGTGTGAGTGACCAACCCACAAATTACTGTCAATATCTGGGAAATTAAAATCCCCCATTATAAGACTCTCTGATTTACTGGCCCACTCTATTTCCCTGTACAGTTTCTTATTATGCTCATCAGAGTCATTAAGCCTATAGCACACTCCTACTCTCAATTTTGATCTCCCAATGCTTATGTCACACCAAACTGACTCGACACTGCACTGTCCAGCGATGTCGACTGGCTTCACTTACTTGGAATTTAATTGTTTCTTAACTAATAGCATAATCCCTCCTCCCTTCCTATCCTGTCTATCCTTTCTGTAGACATTGTATTCCCCAAATTCCAGTTCTGCATTACTTATATCTGTGTGACACCACGTCTCTGATATCCCAACAATATCCGCCTCAAATTCATCAAATTTATTTACCAAACTCTTAGCATTGGTGTACATGCAAGTATACAGGCACCTGTTCTTTTTCTTAGCTACCCTAACACAACCCATGTGTTTACTTGTATCCCCAATGACTCCCAGCAGTCTCTGAAATATCCTGCATCTTATTTTCCAAGCTGCTGCTCATTCCAGTAGAAGCAGTGCAAGAATCACTTTCACCTCTGCCAGTGGCTACTGTTAATCTATTAGTCCTTGTATCCCCCAATGTAAGATCCATCCATACATTCCAAATCCACTAAGATGTTTCAAATGCTAGAAGTATAGGCATTCAGAAACATGTAAAGGTAATGCTATTTGCCCCTTGTGTGTGTGTGTGGCTTAAAAGACCACTCCTAATCTGAATGCTCTGCTGCAATACCACAATTTGCAAATTACCAGGGTGCTCATCCTGCATATTTAAAACCTTTTGAATCATGGAACATTAATAAGAAAATTCTAAAGTACAAGGTAGAGAAAAATGTCTCGTACCAATAATAATGCAAGCAGATATTAAACCTAATGCCTTCCAATTCATATGCTAGTGCAGTTAAAAACACCAAAGAGTTTTCATTGCAGACTGATATAACAATTCCTCCCAAAATATCTCCTTCTCAATTGGCCAGATCGTTCTTCATGGATGGCAAGATACTGATGGCAATGGAAACAAAGAGCACATCTAATTCTACTAATACCAAACCATTTGATGATCCCCCCTTACTTCAAAGTTAGAATTGTTGACAAAGAAGAAAGATCCTGATCTTCTGTGGAATAAACAATTAGATCAAAATATGGTCTTAAATGAGAAATCAGATAATGAAGTTACATTTCTCCTATTACATGCTGATGATGAGATAGATGTTGGTTGTACAGTATTTCCGAAGCGAGAAAAATTAAAACAGGATTGAAAGAAAATAAAGCAGTCAGACCAGTTCACTTAACCTAAACCAAAATAATGCAGAAAATCATTCAATGGAATAGTAGAGGCTTATAAAGTTACTTAGATGAATTAAAATATTTATCTTCAAATTATACACACCAGTTCTTAAGGTATATACTATACAGATGTGACAGATGTCTTGAATCCTGGCAAGAGGAGTAGCAGCAATAATAGTTTATAGAAATGTACTATCCAAACATATCCAGCTTTGCACATCTCTAGAAGTGGTAGCCATGTGCATTGATCTTGGACTCTTGCTCTTGTCTCCATTTATATTCCACCAAACATATCATGTTCCAGTATAGAACTTGACAATTTACTAAATCAACTGCTCTCACCCTATATGCCTTCTAGGTGATTGAAATGCACGTCACTCTTTGTGGAGTTCTCTGAACATGGATCGTAGAGGGCAGATGTCAAAACTGTATTTAACAATCATCAGCTAACCTTACTGAACAGAGCTATAGATATGTATATTCACTTCCCCACAGGATCTAGCTTTGTTCTGGACCTGTCCATATGTTCCTCATCCATTTATCCTAGCATTCAGTGGACAGTATTAGCCAACCTTCAAAACAGTGATCACTTTCCTATAATTTGAAAAATACAGACAGATACAGACTATGCATGCAAAACGAATTACCTGAACCCCCCATATAATGGGGGATTCGGGTAATTCGAATTCCCCATTATATGGGGGTCTTCACCGAGCAATTTTCTAATATTAATCTCATTTGATAATCATTTGATCCATATTGGTTCTATTAATAATGTCACTATGTATATTGAACAGATACTCGATGCTGCTGCCAGTGCAATACTGAAATATTACCAATTAATGATATAATGTTTGATGGACAAGAGATTGCTTTCTTGCCAAAATTCTGCAATGAAGAATCTTATAAACTACAAAAGACTCAAAACTGAAGCTCGCTGAATTTGTAGGAAGGCAAAACATGATGCATGGATTAAATTTACTTCTACCATTTGCAGAAATGTTGACTCCAAATAATCTTCAGAAAGATCTGCACCCTTAGTGGAAAGTTTCAGCAAACTTCTTTACCGATCCTATCTTAGAAAGAAAAATTTCTTCTATAATCAACATTGCAGAGACTTGTCTCAGTTAATCAACAGCCGTTGCATTTTGTTCAATTTTCAATTTACAATTCAATTAACATTTGCTGTCATCTCATCTTCTCTTCTTATGACGACTCATTTAGTCACACAAATCCAAAATTTGCAAAATAGCTCTGCTGGATCTGATGGCATTTATTACATAATGCTTCACCACCTTAACTCCAACTCCATATTCACATTATTGCAATTTTACATTACAGCAGAATCTTTGAAGAGAGTATTTACCCTGATATATGGCATCAGTTAATAGTGGTAGCCATAGCAAAACCAGGGAAAGATTTCCCCCCCCCCTCCCAATCAGTTATCATCCTATAACTCTGACCAGCTGTTTAGGAATAATCCTGGAAAAGATGGTTCACAAAAGACTCATCTGGATCATTGAAGGTCAGAATGCTATATCTGTTGTAACAGAAAATTAAAGTTGAAGCTCACATTCGAAATGCCTTTGTTAAAAATACATGGTAATAGTAACTTTTGGTATTAATAAAACATTCAACACCACCTGGTGTTGAAATACTCCAAGACTTATAGAACCTTATACTATAAGTCTTGGAATACTCCAAGACTTACAGAACCTTAAACTGAGGGGTTACCTGCATCAGTTCATTCAGAATTTTCTTTATCCCAGGACTTTTCTAGTATGATTCCAGAATGTTTTGCCGACAATTCACATGCAAGGATTACTTCAAGGATTGATTTTAAGTGCAGCTCTTTTTGCATTACATACCACTCTAAACTACAGTAGAAACCTGTATGTATGTAGATGATCTAGCTATTTCCTGTCAGTCATTGAAAATGGCTACCATTGAAAGACAACTACAGTTGACAGTAACTAAAATTGAAAATTGGACAAAATGCAATGGCTATTAATTAACTGAGGCAGAAAACTTCAATGCACTTCTTTAAATTGTGCTCTCTTCACCCAGAACTTGTCTTCAGACTGAGAGAAATAGAAATACACATGACAAATTCCATAAGACTATTAAGTTTAGTTTTTCACACCAAACTAAATTTTCATAAACATATTACCTACCTGTGAACTACATGCCTCCATAAATTAAATATCTTTCATGCAGTGTCCTCAACATCTTTGGTTGCTGACAGTCATTGCTGAATTTGTACCATGCTCTAATCTGGTCATAATTAGACCATGGCTATAATATGTTCTTAAGATAAAAAGAATATCTTACGATCTCTCAACACCATCCAGCGCAGTGCCCTTTGATCTGTACTAGGTGCCTACAGAAACTTGTCAGTTAACAGCTTGTACATTGAAGTTCATGACTGCTCACTTTACCTTAGAAGACAAAGCCTACTCTGCCAATATGCAGCCAAAATAAAAAAAAAAACCTCCCATCCCACCCCTATTGTGTATATCTCAACCAGCCTCTTTGGCTAACACTATGAATCTAAGCCTAATGAACTTAAGCCTGCTTGAATGTGCCTTTGAGAAATAGTACATGAATGGAAAATCGATCTCAACAAAATTGAGGAACATACAAATATGCCTTTACACCCCTGGGATAGCATGAGCTAGATATTGATCTATACTTTGCTAAGTGGTCAAAAAAGTACCATATTGTCCCATAACATCCAACAGCTACATGCTAATCATGCTTCAGAACATGTTGGGAAACTCATAATCTATATGTTAATATATAGTTAATTCCTATCACATGTAGTTTCAGAATCCCTTCCAGTTGCATACAACATACTTTCTGCAGAATTATATGCTATTCAGCTTACTAATTCAGCTGATTGCTAACATACTTAAACGAAGTATGTTAACAATCACTTTCACTTTCTGTGTTAATATATTCTGACTCAGTGCCAGCTCAGCCATACAGGAAGACATTCTTCTTATCATCCCCTCCTACAGGAAATTGGAATTCTGCTTAACCTCTGTCAAAAAAAAATTACTGTGAAATAACTCTTTGTTGGATCCCAGAATATACCAGAATAGTAGATAATGCAGCTAAGTCAGCATCATAACTGCCAAACAAAAAATGACAGTCCTTTATACTGACTTAAGGCCAATTATGAAAAAAGCAAGTGAAGCCGAATGGGCCCAGGCATGGAGATACCAAACCAACAACAAATTACATGAAATAAAACATAACCCACAAATATGGGATTCTAGCATCAGGAAATATCACAAAAAGGAAGTAATGCTTGCTAGATTGTGAATTGGCCACAGCTTGCATTATGCATTATCATCCTTTAGCTAATTAAAATACCCCCCCCCCCTTCCGTGCTACATTACTATGTTGCAGTAAAAGTATTTTGGCATTCTCTTGGTTCAGAAATTCCAGATTATTATGCTTCCAGAGTTTCTCTAATAATCAGAATACACCTATCCATCAGTAGATATTAGGTAAATCTGCTAATCTAGAAGAACTGTTCAATTTCATTCAGCAAATCCAATTTGATAAAAAATCTAACAGCTTTAGCATAATCACACCCACATGGACATTCAGCCAATTCCATTGTAATCTCTCAGTGGAATGTTTCTATGGGCAAGCACTTGCTTCTTCAGTGACTCAAATTCTTGTAACTCACCAAGTTCTACTTTGAGATCGGTACACTCTTGTGCCAGTTGCAAAGAAAAGAATCGTCAGTTGAGCTAGATCTGCCTACTATACCAACCTTAGAATACATGCCACAGGCTATATAAATGACAAAGTTGCAACTCACACTGAAAATGCCTGAAGGCATCTCTGTTTGAGTTCCAGTGTCCTTGGACTTTGTATTGTAAGTGGATCTTGTACCAACCATTATTTAAGTAAAATTTAAACTTTACAAAACTTACAAGATTTAAATTTACAATATATAACAGAATTTATGTTAACAAAATATTGCAGAAAATAAAATGTAACCACTAAAGAAGTTAAATTTAAGCTACTGAATGAAAGTTATGAGTTCCTGCCAATGTATTGATAGCAATGGATATCTGAATATTAAGCTGTAGCTTTCCAAATGCTTATCTAAATACAAAAATAAACTAACCTACATTACTATAGGAATTCAAACTATATGTTAACTACAATTTAATGTATTAAAATAAAAAAAAATCTTCAAAATTATTTCAAAAACTAACCTGCTTCATATGATGAAGAGCTTCAGAAATATGCAGCCACACACTGTAGCCTCGATCCCCAAATGTTTAATGCTAAGAGGTAGGAGATACTCTTACTTTCTCTTGGGTTTGTCATGTAATATTTATTTATGAACATCCTTTAAGAAATCTTTCTGGGATATTGTATTTTTATTAATTTCTGTTTAATTAGTTTTTGATTTTCACATAAAGTAAAACAATAGTATATGATACCATTGTTTTACTTAATAGTATATGATACCATTGTTTTACTTAATGGTATATGATTGTTTTACTTAATGGTATATGATACCATTGTTTTACTTAATAGTGTATGATGCTCCTATTTTACTTAATAGTATATGATGATACCATTGTGTTACTTAATTACAGCCCCTTTATAATAAGAGGGATGGTAGACTCCATCAACAGGGCATGTTTTTTTTTTTTTTATTGCAAATACAGTAAAATGTTGATGTAAAAATTACTATATTAACTCCTAGCCATGTAGCTAGGAGCATTTTGTAGCTGTGTACAAAATGTATATGTTGCTCTTCTTGCAATAACAATTTCTGAATTGAAAATTCTGAAGAAGCTTAATTGGAGTCTGAAGAGCTCTAGAGTATATTAATGTATTTTAATTTATTCTGCTCAGAAACTTAAATGGTAGCCTTTGCAGTTCTGAAATTGAGGATGGATTTGGTTGATAATTTATTTTTAGGTGATGTCAACATTAAGCTCAGTTGGAGGTTAAGTAGATGCCACATTAGTCTCGTGTGCCTAGCCTGCAGTTTAACTTGCTGACATCATTAATAAGTTTTGTTCATGGTTGTTCAAAAATTAATTCAAAATTTATCATAACATTTCTTTTAATCACTTTAATTTAAAATTTAAAATTTTTTTATTCAGTTATGTTGAGAATTATTAAGTCTTAATTTCCTCATGAAAGTTTTGTTTTTCTTCTGCTTATATTTTAGAAAATGGACCACAATGACCGTCCATGGGCAACAGCAGAATCTTCTAAAAAGTCATCTGTTAAAAAACGTGAAAATGTAATATTTGTACCACTTAAAGGTATCTGTATTCGCTTCAGTTCTCATATTTAATTTATCAGATCATTAAATATAATTCTGTGATTTTTTTGGGATTGATGAATATTTCTTTCTCTCTCACCCTACAAAGTTTTATTGCAAATTCAGCAAATGATCTTATATTTGTTTAATGCATAGAGGTAGCTAAAAGATTGTGAGCAGGGAGAACAACATTTTTTGAGCATGTGCACGAAAATTTTAGGCCCTAGGTGCCAAGCATTTCGTGGCCAAGCAATTCTAGTATGTTTCCCAGAGCATTTTCTCAAAAGAGCATTTCAGCCCATCGTCACCACCAAATACGGAGGATGCGGAAAGGTCAGGGAATGACCACCGCATATCCCGGAGCAATATGGCCTTAGTTGCTAATGCTCCTAAAAACCAAACAACAAACAAACAAACAACATTTCAGCACATAGATTCTATTTTTTTTGTTTCAACTACCATTTTCTTGATTTATATATCAGAATAGCTCTTTCACATTACAAGAAAGCAAAGGCCCAGAAAGGAAATTCACCTACCTGTTTGTTATTCTAGCAGTATTAACAAACTCAGCTGCTTGGTTACCTTGTTTCACTGCTCCTCCTCCCCATGGCGGGGATGGAAACCTGAGTGATAAATCAAACACGCAGAGTCAAAAGGAGCAAAACATGGACTATGACAACTTTCCCACAATTCAGAGAGCAAATCCAAATTCATCCCAGTGACGACACAACCAAACGAAAGAGACTGAAGATGGATGATCCCCTAGTAGAACATCCAAGTTTCCTAAACCTGCATTCTTTAATGTTATCTGTATAGGCAATCTATCGCTATATCTCATACAGAAATGTCTTGGAAGTGTAGCTGGTTTTCCCCAAGAATAGTTCAAAGCTGAAATCTGACCCCTTGCTGATTGAGATCACTAGCTCCGAACACTCTTTTTGAGTCCTTCTCAAACTCACCCCATTTGGTGGAGTTCTAGTTAAGGTGTCCACACATGCTACACTCAGTATCTCCAAAGGTGTAATCTCAGCATGGTATTCATCAGGTGGGGCAAAGTCCTAACTTTGCCCCATCTGATGAATGTCTCAGAGGAAATTGTCCAGAAATTGCAGAATCAGAAAGTCATACAGGTAAAGAGAATTATGCTGAAGAAAAATGGCATGCTTGTTCCAACTCACAGCAGGCGCAATATGGTCATAGCAGCCCTTGCGCCAATAAATCCCACTCCAACAACAACAACAACTCACAGCATCATACTGACATTTATTTCACCAAACCTACCTTCATCAGCAAAAGCTGAGTATTTGAGAACTGCCTCATTTGTTTGTATATTCTGAATCCAATAAGACTGTGTAAGTGTCAGAAATTTGGACACTCTCAAACAGGTGATGCAGTATGCCCTAACTGTGGATTGAAGGAGCATGCCCAAGCTGACTGTAAATCCCAGTCTTAACTTTGCCTCACTTGTAAAGGCAATCACACTGAAGAATACTTTAAACAATATTCTTCAGGTCTTACAAGCCACTGGTCTAACACACAGTTCCAAAACAGAGGTCCAAGCACAGACCCTTGCAGATATCCTCGAGAAATAACTTTAGTAAAAGCTTGCTCTTGGGATATAACTATTATCATTCTGCTATTGAAATAAGATCTTATCACATTGAATAGATAATAGTTGCTGTTTGCAGACCTGAGATGCTTTCCCACCACAGGGAATTGAAAGCGGCCTTGAAAGTCAATGAAAATGGCTAGCTCGTCAGAAGCATTGGAGTTTAAAAACTGATTTAACAGGGTATTTATGACCTCCTCCTCCTCAGCTGAATGACCCTTTTTAAAGGGTTTGATGGTCTGAACTTAAATCTTGAGATGCTAATAAGCCTTGAAGTCAGAAGTTGTTCAAATAATTTTTCCAGGTTCGCTAACAGCAATATTGGACAGTAAGCATGTAGATCTGACAGATTTACCATGTTTGTGTAAACCTTGATGAGAGCTATTTTCCACATTTGGAAATACAGTGGCAGACAACAAAATGCACCACTTGTGAATTTAGCAAATAATGTGTTTTGCACTGCATTATGGGTTGCAGAAATGTTTGAAATGCATTTGTTAGATGGGATATATATCTCTGTGAAAGAAATCCAATAAAAAGACTCCACCTGATATACCTAATTGCCATAAATATCTTCCCAAAGGGTAAAATGCAATATTAATGGAAATATGAGAGATCATGCAAATGGTCTCTCATATTTCCATTAATACATACATTTTATTGCATTTATGTGTACAAACCAAACATACATTTTATTGCATTTATATGTACAAACTGAAATAACAAGTTAACGTTAATAGTATATGTACTGTAAATCAGCAAAATAAGTCCTCAATATTTTGTTGTTCCTCTCGAGCTGCAGTTACAGCCTTGCAGTGATTTGGCATACAGTTAATCACCTTCTGGATATACGTCCAATTTTGTCCTTAGTATAGTGATCCACTTATCTGTTTGTTATTCTAGCAGTACTAACAAACTCAGCTGCTTGGTTACCTTGTTTCACTGCTCCTCCTCCTCCCTGTGGTGGAGCTGGAAACCTGGGAGCATTGTAAGGCTCGCACCCTTACAATACTCTCCTGCAGCTGAATCTTACTTGTTTGCTTCTTCTGAGCAATTTTAGACATTATATACCAGCAATTTTCAATAGGGTTCAAATCTGCACTCTTGCCAGGCCAGTCCAACACATGCCAGCATTTCTGAGGTATGAATGCACCTTAAAGGAGAAAAACGAGGGAAAACTTTGGTGTAAATATGTTTTAAGCCTTGTGAGGCAAGAAGACAAACTCACCATTAAATCTAAATAGCATAAAACTTACCAATTTTGCTGTGTGGCAAGGTGCTGAGTCCTGTTGAAAAATGCAGTTTAGGACGTCTGCGTAGTGATCCCTAATAATGGGTTTCAGGCACTCCAAGTTGGTTGTAGGTTTCTGCATTCACCGTTCCATTAATAAACTTAATTCACTCCACCCCTTTGCTTGTTATGTATCCACAGACCATTTGATCGGCAGGGAAATTTACAGTTGGTGTTATGGAGTCAGGATGGTATACCTCCGATTTTCGTCTTCTGACATATTGCTTCCCATTCGAGTCATGCAGGTTGAATTTCGATTAGTCAGACTTAGTCAAAGGTGTCCCATTGCACTTTTGTCCATGAAACATGCGTTTTTGCCCAAGCAAGTAGCTTCTTCCTCATTTGTTGGGGTAACAAAGGCTTCTTCTTGGGCCGATAAGCATGCAGGCAGACCACATACTGAAAACAGTCTTTGGATAGTTTGTGCACTTGTTTCAACCAGTGGCCATCTTAAAGTCCAGTTTTAGATCAGGAGCACTAACATGGCAATTATGAAAGCTTAGCCGTTTCAAATATCGATCTTTGGACAGCGTAGTCCCTCTCTTACGGCCTGATCCAGGTCTTCTCTTCACATCACTGGTTTCACGCTTTAATTTCAGCACCCAGGATACTGTTGACTGGTGGCAGTCTATTTTTTCAGGGATAGCACACGTAGAAAGCCCTTCCTGGGACAGAGCAACATCAACACTTTTTTTTCTTGGTGTCAACTGAACATATGGAACCATGCTTACGCCTCCACAAAAGAGGATACTAATAATCGTGTATACCCTTCCAATGCCATATTTATAGAAATAGCTGATGCAACACCTTGTTATTACTGTCTGATATAATAGAAGCATTATCAGATGCAATACTTTTGCTTTGCAACAAACAAAATGACTGTAATCAAACAATATCTTATACGTTTCACTATAAATGTTATTTTTTTAACATTATGCAGTTTTTTTCCACCTCTGTAAACCTTCAGCATAACATTTGTTAAACATATTAACTAAAATTTGTGTTAAGTTAAAAAAAACTTAATTATTGCTTTGTTTTCAATTAGATTCTTGCATTTCCTTGTATTCAATACAGTTGTACATAAAGCCTGTTCTGGAAGAGTGAAAATAGTTTTCTGTTCACATTTGCATTTGTTCAGGTGAATCTAAATCAGGGAAAGACTATCTGCAATCTTTGTTACTGTTGAAGCACGGTCATTGGTTTCATTTGAACCTTTTCTTACCGTGTAATAGATGTCAGGTGCAGTTAGTTTATTTCTGGTTAACTTGTAAACAAGTCTCCATGGGTTAGAGTTACCAACCCGGGAGACAAGATCATACCAGGATTGAGCTTTTGCTTCCACAATGAATTGAAAGTTTATTCTTTTCCTTGTATAAATATTTTTAAGCTTTTGCACATTGTCCCAAGACCAGTGGTTGTGACGTTGAAAATTTCTTCTTGCATCATTTGCTTGTCTTCTCAGATCAGCCACGTTAGGAGATCACCATGGAGTTATAACAGTACATTGGATTTTACACTTCCATCATATTTCAGAGCTCTAAACAAAGTGGTTTGAACAAAATGAACATATTTGTCAGCATTTAAACAATTTAAGTTAGATTGTTGAGAAATTTCTCTGTTGAGAAATTAAGACTTAAAAGCTAAATTTATTCCACTTGATTGATTTCATTGCGAACCTACATAAATATTGTGGATAGGATATAACTGCAAGTAAATGATTTATTGAGACAGAATAGGAAATTGCCCTGTGATCACTATTCGAAATATCTTGCAAAACCACCTAGTCAGAAATAGCCTTAGAAAACCTGAGAGATGAAAACATTGTGTCTGTATTGGACTGCCCATGTCAATGTGTAAGGCATACCTTCAAGGTTTTGAATCACCCAATTATTAGCCAAAAGAAAATTTTCAACCAGTCTGCCTTGATCATCAGTGACATCACTATGCCGTAAACAATACTTGGCATTAAGATCTGATGTGACCAATATATTTGAATTGACAAACTGTGCTTGTATATCCTCCAAAATTTTTATTTAGAATTTGTATTCTTCTTCAAAATACAGTATGTATTAGGTTTTCAGTTGGCACACAGTATATCAAAACCAGATAGAAAAGAAATAAGAACTGGTAGATGCTTTTGACGGCCTCCGTAGCCGAGTGGGCAGGAGCGGGAGTGCAGTAGCACACGCTCTTTGAGTAGACCGGGGTTCAAGCCCCTGACTGCTGAATACGGTCGATCTGCCAACCCGCACTGGACCAGCGTGGCAGATTATGGTCCATTTCCCTCAGCATGAATTGTTGAGGAGGCTTCCACCCTGCAGTGGGTTGATAATGGCTGCACTTTACTTTTTTTTTTAGATGCTTTTGTACAGAATCTAGAAATTGTCATAGTAGTAATTTTATTGTTAAGTAATATTATAGCCTTTTTGGGTTGTTCATTGACTATGTCTACTACTCTGGCTGATGAAGGGTATCCAATAACTCCAAAGGTCTTATTGGCTACCAGCAAATAGGAGAAAGATACCTGGAGACTAAAAATTTCACTTATTTTCCTCAGCTGCAATACGAAGCTCATCTGCCACCACACACAAACATTGAGCATTGACTTGCAAAATATTTATCTGATCACCCACTTGACTAATTATTCTGTTATTATTACATACTATATTCAAACTATACATTTAAGGTCTTCTGTCTTGCCAGTTCCATTGTCTTAATACGTTGACTGCCACGTTGGCCGTACGTGTCCGACACCATTGGGTTTTTCAGGTGCCGTGTTAGACCTATATTGCTGACACCCTCTGTTTCAGTGGGAGTTGTGTCAGCTGTATAGCACTGATGATTGTTGGAAATTTACATTATTTTTGAGAAGTGTGGCCTCTGGTGATATATGTGATGAAATTTGCATGGCGCTATGAAAAAAAATAAGTGAGTAACTGCTCATAATTTAAAAATTCTTTATTATACGAATTTTACAATTACAAAATTATGTAGATTTGTGGTGTTACCAAAAACACTAAACATGTGAAAGGCTGACAAAATACAGTCTGGGCAATAAGTAGAAACTCTTTTCCCCTTTCTACTAGCAACTGATCTTCCTTCAAACTCTTTCAGTTTTGCATAACAAAAAATGCACTTTCTTTTAACTTGTTGTTTTCATCAAATTTTGTAGTTTGTATATGAGTATTACGACATTTTGGCTTTTCACGTTTTTCTTTCCGTTCTATATTTAGTAAATCTGTAACTATCTCTTCCCGAAAGCTTCTTATCTTTATATTTTTTCATGTAGAACTCTTGTGCACCATGTATGCATTGACAAGTGATATATACCAAGTATATACTCTCTTGCTAATTTGCAGTACCACTTTACCCCCTTTCTTAGTGTTGTGGCATATGAACCCATTTGGTCCAACAGATCAATACCTGCCTTTCACTTATTATATGCTAGAATAGGAAGTCATTTTTGTTTGGTTTCTTTTCCTCTTCCTCTACTGGTGGAGGGTCCATCCATTTCTGGGGCATACTTTGTTGTCAGTAGTCTCATATCTAGAGCATCTTGCCACTTTAGAACAATAATTCCATGTTTTTCTTCCTTGGTGATCATTTCCCCTTTATTTAGCTTTGAGTACATAACTTCTTTAGGCATAAATTTTTTACTGGCTCGTAATGTACCAACAACCTGAGTTTTTTGATGATGAAACGATAATGCCAGATGGTAGCTCTTATAAAAATTGTCTACGGAATGTGCAACCTTCATTTAGAAGGCCTTGCGATAATTCTTCGCAGACCTTTGCACCTAAACCTACAGATTTTCTATAATTTTCAGATTTACCTGAATAAATCTTACTCGACCAGGTATATCCTTCAGTGGAACATAACTTGAACAGCTTGATTCCATATCTGTGAGCTTTATTTGGTATTTATTGTCAGAATATCAGCCCCCCCCCCCTCCAAGAATAAGAGTTTTGTCAATGACGTAATCTTGGCTGGAAAAAATATTTTCTGATATTTGAGCTGCAAAACATCTATCAGGTGTTGTATCTTACTGAGTCTGACCCCTGGAACGGTGTTTTCAATGTCTGAAAAGTGAATGAAGTGTGACAACAATCCAAATCTGTTGCGAGACAATTTTGTTACTAAGTTATTTTTAAGATAGGTTTGGTTGACCAATAAGATGCAATACTGCCCTTATTAGTTCTTATGTGGATGGGACTTATTAGTCCCATCCACATAAGAACCCCAAAAAACTTTCTTATCTCATCAGCAGTTGTTGGAACTCACTTTTTCAGACAATTCTTCCACGAAGCTCAGGTACTCTGAATTTTCTATTCGGCATTTCTGTTTGTTTCTGCTGACGATTTGTTGGAATAATACAGGATCATGCTGAGGAAATGCCACGAGCTAGGCCATAATATCTATGTGTCTGCAATTCTGCTCAGACACGATAGGAGAGATTATATGTTAAGAGCCTTGTGGATTAACTCAAGACTTGAAGGAATCTGCAAGGCTTTGGGGGGAAATTTCTATCAGCATGGCCCACACTTGTAGGTAGAAGGAATTTGTTTTGTACGGACGGGATACACTTAAACAAAGGTGGTGCAAAAGTTTTTGCCAGTATTATTGAGGATACCTTAAAGGTTCAGGGAAACTGATAGCTAGTATGGCATTTGTGGTTGCAGGGAGGTTTGTAATTAGCGATGGATTACAGATCTTGATATAGGCCTGATGCTAGAGCTGTTTCACTCAGTTGGAAAGGAATGGGTCTTCAAGATGTCATTGTAGACAGGGGGGATGTGGGTAATACTGACATGCGTTTATCTGATAATATTGGTCAAAGTAACTCTTGCACATACCTTAAGAGTTCTTATCTGCTATCCCAACTAGACGTATTATCTAGATGTTCTGGGGGCAGAAACGTTTCACTTGAGTGGGTAGCTAATATCAGGGAAGAGAGCCTAAAAAACTTCAAGGGTTGTGTTAGGGTTGTTAAATATACAAGAACTGTAAATCTTAATTGTTTATACAGTAACGTTAGAAGTGTCGTCAATAAAATTAGCAAATTCGAACTGCTGGTTAAAACAAGTAACGCGGACATAATAGGGCTTACAGAGACGTGGTGCCACCCAGAAATTGGGGATGATGAGTTTAAGTACGGCTTGTATAATGTATTTAGGAAGGATAGGGTAGATAGAAGGGGTGGTGGGGTAATGCTTCTTATCAGAAGCAGCCTGAGTGCGACGATAGCTTTCCTGGATTCAGACATTTCACATGCTAGTATAGAGTCTGTATGGTGTGAGATAGTTGGAAACAAAGGTATAATGCGAGTAGGAGTAATCTACAGACCAGGTGATTGTGAAGATTATGACAAAAGCCTCTACATGCAAATGAAATGGGCAAGTAAGCGTCAATGTCTTATTATGGGTGATTTCAATTTGCCTCTAATTGATTGGAGTAAATGAGAAGGAAACTTGACATGGGGAACGAAATTTTTAAATCAACTAGATGACTGTTATTTGTATCAACATGTCAGGGAAAGTACCAGAGAAAAGAATATCCTAGACCTCATCATCACCCATGAATCAGATGACATAACAGGGTTGACAGTAGAGGAACCAGTAACAGGAAGTGATCACGGAATTCTACGGTGGATGATGACGAGAGAGGTAGCAGAAGTAAAAGGCAAAGGAATGGGTTTTAATTTCAGAAAAGGAAATTACGATGCCTTAAGGTACTACATGGCCTCTATTAACTGGGTAGATATCGCACAGAGAATGAATACATTTGAACTGTGGTACGTTTTTAAAACATTAATCACAGATTCCTTGAATGTGTATATACCATTAAAAAAATACTCCACGAGGAGGGTTCCAAGTTGGATGAATAGTGAAGTTGCCACATTACTTGAGCAGAAAAAGGTGGCATGGAAAGGTTACAGAGCAATAAAAAGTACTGAAGCCTATAACAGCTACAAGGTGATGTAGAGCCACAGAAAAGGTTCGACAGGCAAAGGCATTTTATGAGAAATCACTAGCAAAGAGGGGGGGATAAAGAATTCTTCACATATATAAATGTCAAGAAGAGCTGGACAAACCAGATCGGACCTTTACGTAAGGGAAAGGGGATAGTATTAAATACACCAGCTGCCGTTGCAGATGAACTCAACAGTTATTTTGCATCAATATTTACAAATGAAAAACCTTTTGTGGCAATGGGAAATTGTGGGAGCGAAGTTAAAAAATATGTAATTAATGATATTGAAATTTCGCAACATTATTTAATGAAAAAACTTTCGAGCCTACAGACCAGAAAGGCTCCTGGAATTGATGGAATATACTCTATAATCTTAAGGGAGGCGGCAAGCGAGTGCATTGAACCATTGAGGCTAATTATGCGAGCATCACAAGACTCTGGGGAGATTCCGTTGGATTGGAAAAGTGCAAATGTATCTCCCATACATAAGGGTGGCTCTAAAAGTGAAGTTGGAAATTATCGACCTGTCAGTCTGACTTCAGTAGTAGGGAAAATCATGGAGGCAATGATCAAGGGTGGAATTCAGGATCATTTGGATCGAATTGAAATTCTCAAGGATACTCAGCATGGTTTTGTAAAGGGAAAATCATGTTTAACAAATCTGGTTCGCTATTTCGAAAGGGTCACTCACGAGCTGGATTTAGGGAATAATTTCGACATTGTTTATTTAGATTTCAGCAAAGCTTTTGACTCAGTCCCACATAAGCGGTTGCTTTATAAGCTGGAACAGGTTGGAATCACTGGGAAAATCCTTAGATGGCTAGAAGGATGGCTTCAGGGCAGGAGGCAGAGGGTTGTGATAAATGGCTATTCCTCAGATTGGGTTGATGTAAGAAGTGGGGTTCCCCAAGGATCAGTATTAGGACCACTGTTGTTTTTAATTTTCATAAACGACATTGATGAAGGGATAGAGGGCGTGATGTCTAAATTTGCAGATGAGGTTAAAATTGGTAGAGTAGTTAATGATCACTGTCAAGCTGAGCTTCTTCAGAGAGACCTAGATAGACTTCAGGGATGGTCAGAAAAATGGCAGCTGTGCTTTAATCCAACAAAGTGTAAGGTATTACACCTGGGAAACAGTAATCTCAAAATAATTTATTCATTTGGTGGAGTTCAACTAAACCCAGTACTGGAGGAAAGGGACTTGGGTGTTACGATATGGTCAGACATGAAATTCTCTGAGCATTGTAAACAGGTTGCAAGGAAGGCCCATGGTGTCCTATCGATGATCTGTCAAACTTTTGCAAGTAGAGATAGGAACTTGATAATCCCATTATATAAGGCTTATGTTAGACCACACTTGGAATACTGTGTTCAAGTTTGGAGACCTCACCTAAAGAAAGACATCGAGCTTCTTGAAAGGGTGCAAAGACGGGTAACTCGCTTGGTGAGATCGGCAAAAGGGCGTCCTTATAAAGAAAGACTTCGAATATGTGGGTTGCAGAGTTTGGAAACTAGACACCTTAGAAGAGATTTGATTGAGGTGTTTAAGGCTCTGAGAGGCATCAGTAAAATGAATGAGGACGAAATTTTCAAGATATAAATGATGCTAGAACTAGGGGACATAAATTCAAGTTACGGGGGAAATGTTTAGATTGGACTGCAGGAAGTTTTATTTTAGCCAGCAAGTTATAAATTACTGGAATAAGTTGCCTTCGTGGGTGGTAGAGGCTGACAGTTTGGGGAAATTCAAAGGTCATCTGGATAATACCTTTGGGTAAGGGAAGCGCATAGAATGATAGGTTTAATTTCCTTTTTTTTATTAATTATTATTTTTTTTTTTATTTTATTTATTTTTTTTTTTTTGTTGTTTTTATCATTGTTTTGTTCGGATTTTTTTTTTTTTTTTTTTTGGCTGGTGCAGCATAAGCCATAGGCTTTCTTGCACCATGCGGCCATTACTAATACTAATACTAAATAAGATTTATGACTTCTTTATAAAAAACTAATGAAAATGCCTCGAGATGAGTAATATTTCTTGATATGTCTATTTGCAGTCCCGATTTGCCTATAAAATCAAATCTTTTTTGCTGTCCTTCGTATTCAGTCCATTCAATAATTTCATTTGTTTCAGTCGCTTCAATCTCAAGTTCTTTGGTCTTTTCAAATTGCCCATCAGTGTTTTCTTCTGCCATCCAGTCTTCAAGAAATATCCCAGTCAGGATCTTTTACCGAATCATCAGAGTCGAAATCTTCTTTTTCATCTTCAGAACTACTACTAAGATTTTCTTAGTAGTAGTTCTTAGTAATTTTCTTTTAGCCATTGTTTTTTATAGATTTTTTTTTTTTTTTTTTTACAACATACTTGAACAAACTTGTGGAGAAACACACAACATAATATGTTTGTTGTTTGGTTTTTAGGATTAGCATATTGCTCCGGGATATGCGGTGGTCATTCCCTGACCTTTTCGCATCCTCCGTATTTGGTGGTGACGGGCTCGAACCCCGGTTTAATCAAGAAGCGTGTGCTACACACTGCTGCTCCTTCCCACCTGGCTATGGCACCACAACACAATATAATGGATAATACAGTGCACTAACAAACTTGTTTTGACAAAATCCTTAACAATACTGACAAACTTATTGCAACATTTGTGAGTTTATTTTATCATGATTAGTTTATTGTAGCATGTGCTGCAATAAACTAATCACAAAAAACCTTCATATGTGTGCCGCAATAGTGTCACATGTATAGGGCCGACATGGCTTCTCAAGAAATAAAGTAACTGGGCCATGTCGGCCACATATATGCAACACAAAATATTTCCGGGTATTTCTTTGCAAAAAAAATCACGTCTTATAAGCCAGAAAATACAGTATGCGAAGATTGGTTGCTGGATAGATGTGCAGAAGTTTGTAAGCAGTTGGTTGATTGTTGGAACCAACTTCCATCTCTTGTTGTAGAAGTGAGTATTATTGTAGAGGATTGACAGGTGATGTGGGATTTTTTCCCGCTTTCTGGTTGATGTTTTCTAAGCTTGCTTTCCTGTGGCATATGCCACTACTACTACTTATAATATAATCAATTAGGAAATTGGAGGTCTTATGCAGTGGTTAGGATAGTGATGAATCTTGTCTTATTCTTTGTGGTTCTGTAATCATAAACATCCTTAGTTGAAGATAAAGATTTGGGAAATTCAATTGATTCAGTTTTGCCTACCTGTAATTAATTAAAATTTGACCTGGAAGAATATTATAATCCTATGAACAGAAGATAAGATGCACAGAAGTAGACGGGTTTTTATTGGGTAGGTTTCCACTCTCACTTCCACATTTCTGGTGTTACAGTGCCATACTTCTTGAGTAGTGGATGCCATTGGGTTATGGGTACGAATATATACAGATGCTATTTGTGAAGAAGATTGTGTTCATAATTCTGTTTATAGTATACCACAGAACAATGAAAGTGTTGTATGGATTTTGTTGTGTGACAGTGATTAAATCTAATGGTAGCTCCTTGAGGTACAATAATAACTATATCTGAGAAGCAGTTTGCCGAGCTGCTTAGACCTTATTTGTACTCTGTGATCTGGGTAATATATCCCTGATGAAAAATTATATATATATTTTTTTCTTGCTTTCATTTGAATGATTTTATATATTCACGGCGGGGTTGCCAAAGGTTGGCAAGGACCGCCTAATATAATAAATATATATAAAAGTGTTCTAACCACCATTATTGGTTAGGACATTTCTCCTTGTTAAGTCCAAATTTTTTCATGTAAAACATCCCCAAAAAATTTAAAGTAACCTGGTTCTTGTTTATCTGTTTGCAGGAGCTTTACATTTCTTCTAAATTTTTTATTTACTAATTCCATTGCTTTTTCAGCTGGTATGCTCATTAATATGTTCACATTGAAGGTAGCTAATAAAATGGATTTGTTATACGTTTTTGCGTGATTACTTTGACAACCTCATATGAATTTGTTTATTTCATTTAAGTGGGGTGGGGGGAGGTTCCAGCCAGAACTCTAAATTTTGAGCCGAACTGTATCTACTGCAGACTATTGCTGAATCGGGTTATCTTCCTTATGAATTTTTATTTTTCCAAATAAATACTGAGCTTTGCTGTTTGTAGGTTCTAAAGAAATTGTATGTTTTCTTGTTGATGCATCTTTCTATATTGTTTGACAATTTTTAATTTCCTTTTAAATATACTGATTTCTTAGCACATTACTGATTTTATTTATGTATTCAGTTTTAATAATAATCATTATGGAATTGTTGTTATCTACTAATTATCACTGTTTCATCGAGCCTTAAAGGAAACTTGTTCTTCATAAGATTTGGTTTGCACTTTAAACTGTGTTTATAATTATTTGATGTTTATTCCACTTCTAATATTAATTGTTGCTGTTGTTGTTTGTTGTTATTTAGGAGCATTAGCAACTAAGGCCATATTGCTCCGGGGATATGCGGTGGTCATTCCCTGACCTTTCCGCATCCTCCGTATTTGGTGGTCACGGGCTCGAACCCCGGTTTAATCAAGAAGCATGTGCTACGCACTGCCGCTCCTGCCCACCTAGCTAATATTAATTGACTATCTTGTGTATTCTGACAATTAGTTAAGCCTTTTTCAAATGCCACAGTGTAACATAATAATGGAAACTTATTAGGTGTGGTGCTGTAGTTTGAGCATAATACTTAAACATTCATCTCATGAGTTGTGAGATTCCTATTATTCCATTTTCTTGTTTGAATTTCTTCTCTTCTGTCTATTATCGTGTAGAAACATGTTTGATTTTGTTTAACTTCATTTTTTCGTCTTAATCCTGTTCAGGCACTTGTGTATATTCAGCGCACCTCTGTAGCCAGGTGGGCAGGAGCAGCAGTGCATAGCACACACTTCTTGATTAGACCGGGGTTCGAGCCCGTGACCACCAAATACAGAGGATGCAGAAAGGTCAGGGAATGACCACCGCATATCTCCGGAGCAATATGGCCTTAGTTGCTAATGCTCCTAAACACAAAATAACAAGATGTATATATTCAGCCATATTCTCCTGTGTTCTTCTTTAAGCAAGTTCTTTAAATGTTTGTGATCCTTTCAGTACTGTTTTTGCCATTTTATTTTACTTTACTCTTTGCATTGAACAACTTTCTAATTAGCTTTCTTTCTGCTTTTTTCTAAGGATCTTTGATTTATCTGTTTTTATGGGATCTTTTAGAGTCATACTTCTGTCTCAGCATTTTAATTTTAATCCTGCTTAAAGAAAATAAAATAACAGACTCATATGAGTTTGTCAAATTGATTAAGTAAGAGGCTATAACAAATTCCACTTTATTAGATGTGAATGATATGTTCACAAACTTACCTATTAAGGAAGTGATAGAATTAATGATAGAAAGAAAAAATTAGTGGATGGGAAGTCTCCTTCCAACAAACTGGTATTACTCAATAAAATGTTAGTAGATCTCATTACAATAGTTCTACAACCATATTACTTGTAATATGAGGAGAAGTTTTAAGCAAAAATCTGAACTTAGATGAGAAATCCATTATCTCCAATCATGGCAGACACATTTATGGAACATTTCAAAACCAAATCCGTTATAGATGCTCATTTAAAACTTCTTTGCTGACGTTCATGGATGATATTTTCTTGATATGAGAACATTGGGATACGGAATTGACAAATTTCAGTGATCACATGGATAACTTACATGGAAGAATAAAATCTAACAAGAAATAGAGTTGACAACCAACTACCATTTTTGGATGTTTTAATCAAAAAAGAGGGCAGCATGTTAGGTACTCAGGCATATAGGAAAAGATACAGGAAGATGGTTGAATTCTGGTTCAATCATTCTCAGAATATTAAAATTGGGATTTAAAATGTTAAAAATTAATTATAAAAATTATTTTGTGGGCAAGCTAATAGATAGAACTGTCGATAATAAGGGAAAAGGAATGCTGAAAACTAGATTATAAAAAGATAATATCTGTACCATATTTTAAAAGGATTGGGGAAAATAATATGGATTTGCAAAATAAGATTTGGTTTAGAAGTAATTTCGAAACTTATAAGATGGGAAATCAATTAAAAGACCAACACTTCTTTCAAAAAAAAAGTTTATCACAGCGCTTGTGAATATAGGAAGACATATGTCAGTGAGACAGGCCACAGATAGGTTACATAGGTGAACATGTTTTGAAAGGTAATATATAAAAAAAATCAGAATTGGAAAAATATGCAGTTGAGTGCAAATCTGCATATAATTAAATTAACCTCAAAATAATGGAGAGAATAGGGGATTTTATTAAAAAGATAATAAAGGGAGCATTTTTTATTGGAAAATTTAAACAAAAAAAAAAAAAAAAATTGAAACAACAGTAGGGCTATATTTGGTTTTGAAATGGATTGTTTTGTTTAGTAACAGGATTGGAAAAATTTATCACTGCAATTGAGGCTATTCTTGCACATCTTTGGTCTCTTTGGGAAGTTACTCCCTTTACTTACAATGGGGGCTCCATTTCACCACTTTGGTTGTAAGTCAAATTTAATACAAAAATACAAAGGGCGCACAAATACATAATGAATAATAATAAACATAAATTAATGGACTTTATTTCTTTTAAAGTTTTATATACAAATTTATGCACACATAACTAACTGATGTAAAATAACTGAAAAGGCACTCATTCTTAATTTTCTCTATCTTCCGTGTTTTCACTCAAAAAGGACATTGATTCATCTTGAAGTTTACTAGCGAGGAAAATAAAGGTGCTAGGTATTTTTAAGAACATGTACAATTTTATCTGAATGGTTTGCTTTTCTTTTCATTATAAATTTCTTTATAACATGCAAGAGCTTCTGGAATTCAACAATTTATCTTTGAGAATCTTTCAGTATTTGAGTGCATACTTTCAAATTTTTCCATTCCATCATTTATTTGGCTAAAGTCTGCATGATTTCTTTTGAACAAAAACTTTTTAGGAGGTTCTGTTTTTCTCGTTCTCTCACATCTTGTGCAACTTGCTGTGCCCTGAGCTCCATCAAATCCTTATTGGTGAGCTCCTCCACATCATTTTCAACATCACGATCAAGTTATTGATTAAACTTTGCAATGCCATTAGTAATCTTTCCAATTTCATTTGCTTCATCAAAGGGTGAATTGTTATTAGAACTTTTAAAGAGGTTTTTCCAAATACTATTCATGCATTTAGTAGTCAGTTCAGCCCATGCTTTTGCAATGTTCTTTATTCAGTAAAAAATGTTATTCTCTTAATGCCTTTTATCAATAGATAAAACTATTGATGATATATGGGAAAGTGAAGTTAAAAGAAGTTAATGATGAAAATGAGATTATTAAAAGGTAATATCTTTACCATATGTTATTTAATATTGGGGAAAAAATATAAATTTTTCAAAAATAAGATTTGGTTTAGAAGTAAATGGCATTTGAAATTGATTTAATGTATTGATATAAGAAAATAAATCATTAAGAAAATTATATCAAGCAGAGGATGCCAAGATGGATGAATAATGAGTTAGCTAGTTTAATAGAGCTGAAAAATATCACATGGGAAAGTTCAAAATGATGAAAAGTACTGAAGATTATAATAGCTACAAGTAGTTATAATCTTCAATCCTTTTCTGTGGTCAGTAATAATTATTGTCAGTAATAGTACCACAGAAAAGATTAGACAGCCAAAGGCTGATTTTGTTGAATTGCGGGCTAAGACAGCAAAGATGAAAATAAGAAGCATTTTATATATGTGAATACAAAGAAGAAAGGAATAAATCAGATTGAACACCCTTATGTAAAAGGTGGAAGGAAAGTCTTGGAAACCCCAGCTGATGTTGTTGAGTTGAACAGATACGTTGTATTGATATTTGCTGATGAAAGACACCCTTTGTTGTTAGGATAAACTGTGTAAGTGAAGCTGGGAAGTATGAAATTACAGAAGACTGTGTATTAGAAAACTTTTTGAGCCTAAAGGCAATAAGGCCCATGGAGTTGTGTCATATGCCCATTAATTTTGAGGGAGGAAGCAAAAAAGAGAGTGCCAATGTATAGCCAATATATAAAAGCAGTTCCAAGAGTGGAATGGGTAACTGCTGACTAGTCAGTTTGACTTTGGTAATAAAGAAAGTGATGGTGGCAATGATCAAGAGTACAATACAGGAATATCTAGATAGAAACGGAATTCTGAAGGAAACACAGAGTGGTTTTGTAAAGGGACAATCCAAAGATCAATAAAATAATAATAATTTCAGTGTTGTTCATTTGGATTTTAGTAAAGCATTTAATTGTCTTGCAGAAGAGGCATTGTATATGCTGGAACATAATGATCGCAGGGAAGGTCCTCAGATGGATTGCAGGGTATGTGCAGGGCAGCAGGCAGAGGATTGTGATGGATAGTTATAGTTATTCTCTAGATTATGCTAACATAAGAAGTGGATTCTCCCCCCCCTCCCCAAGTGGTCACAGGAATGTGACCACTTGGTAATCACTGTTGTTTCAAGTTTTTCTTAGATGACATCAGTGAATGGATACAGGAGCATTTTGACACCAAGTCAAAATTTGCAGATGATTTCAAGATTGGAAGAGTATTTAATAATCAATGCTGAACAGCGCTTCTTCAAAACAACTTAGATAAGCTTCGGGGATGGTCGGTGTAGTGGAAGCTGCAAGGTCTTACTCTTAGGGAACAGCAAACCCAAGATAATTTATATTCTCTGTTGGGTTGAATTGAAACAAGTAGCTGAAAGAAGGGATTTTTCTGGGTTATAGTATGGGCAGACATGAGAATCAATAAGGAGGGGGCCCAACGCTGTTATTTCAATAATTTATTTAACATTTGCATGTTAAGATAGGGAGGTCATAATTCTACTGTTCAAAGAAATTAAGACCACACTTGGAATACTGTGTCCACATATGGTGGCTGCACCTAAAAAAAAAGACATTGAGCTTCTTCAAAAGGTGCAAGAAGTGATACCACTTCCTGTTTATTAACCAATTTCCTGTAATTATATTAATATCTACTAATGAAAAGTATATTAATGTATGCTAGAGAATATTAATATATAAGATAGTACACTGAAAGGACAGAATTCATGAGGTTCCTGGGCAATGCGATGCTGTCACCCCTCTTACTAGTGGACAAACCCACTGTTTGGCAGGTATATAAGTATACTGCATTCAATAGACGGTAATTCGATGTCAATATGGATAGACTTTGTGTTGACCAACTTTGAAAGAGGGATGATAGTGGGTTCTCGATGGATGGGTCACTCTATTGTGGAGGTGGTATAGAAATTGCACTATCCCCGTTCGATGGTATCAAGTGTGTCGGGAATACAGCAGGCCCCCGTTATAATGCGGTTCGCTTTACGCTGATTCGCTATAACGCTGTTCTTATATTATAACCCATATCTGACTATAATGCTGTCACAGATCACTATAACGCTCTTTTACAGATTACATTTTTGATATATTTAACGAAATCGTTTCATTTGATGGAGTCGATATCTTGAAAATGAATAGCAAAACAGCATTAAAACGTTTCCCACGCCGACTTGAGAAATTTTCCCACGCTCAGTGAAATTTTCTCCCACGCTAATTTAGTTTCAGTACAGTGACTTGTTACGTAGTTCCGAGATCAACATTTTAAAAAATGATCAAGTATATTGCTTGTAATATTTGCGTTATATGCATTTATCCGAAGTCTAGTCATCACTCAGTAGAGTATTAGACATCGTACGTAACGGAAAGTTTACTTGAACATTGTATCGTAATTAATTCAACCAACGCAGTTACATTTTCGAAGAGCTAATAATGACTTGATAGGAATGAAAAAGCAACAACGTCTGGGTGCAGTACGAAGACTATAAATGTAAGAAAAAGACTGAATTTGAAAATTAAATTAGACGTTTTGAAGCGAATCGATTCTGGTCAACGACAAACGGATGTGTGCCATAATTTAGGACTTGCAACTTTAACTGTAAGAACAATTATAAAAAAATAAAGAATTAATTTTTGCAGCGGGAAAGATAGCTGTTCCACTGCAATCAACTAGGACTAGGCCAGCTATTAGGATTGTAATGGAAAGACTTTAATTTTATTGAAGATAATATTCCAATGCCGAATTCAGTTAAGTTAAATATTAAAAAAAGAGAGAGAGAAAGAGATTAGCCAATATGATGATCTGAAGAAAACTCGCCTAAAAAAAAAAAAAAAAAATGTGGAACCATTTAAAACTGGTAAGGGCTGGTTGAATAGATTTAAAATCCAGGGAGAAGCCGCAAGTGCAGATCAAGGAGCCGAAACTTTCAAAAAGAACTTGTTAAAATTATTGAAGAGGGGCATTATATGTTATACTTCCTAAACGAATGCCTAAAAGAAGTTTCATATTGAAAGAAGAAAAAAACATGCCAGGTTTCAAAGCGGCGAAGGATCGGTTGACTTTATTGTTGGTTGTAATGCTGCGGGGGATTTAAAATGAATACCCCTTTTAGTTTATTTGGAAGAGGGCCAAAGTTCAACTCAAAATCCACACATTTTTCATGATTAAATTCATCAATTAAATTAAATTCATTATTTTAATTGGAATTTTAAATTTACTTTTGATATGCAAGTAGTTACCACATAATTATACGTATGCAATGCAGAATATTTTATATGTGCAAATATTTGAATATTAAATATTTTGACCGACATTTGTGCACCTTTTCATTACTGTTTATTATTCATTAGGAAATATCCTATGGCACCGACCGCAGCTCATAAATACATATGTTACCTTATGGGAAAGCGGTGCTCGCTTAGCGCGGGTTCACTTAGTGCTCTGTTTTTCCGGAACGAATGATCAGCGTTAAGCAGGGGTCACCTGTATGCCGTTTCTGGAATAACATCTGATCGTGGATAGCACTGTGGGCAGAGCTAGGCGGTGGATGAACATGGCCGTTGACGTCTGTTTCACATTGTTTCAGCCAACTGGAGAGCCACAGTGGCACAAATCACCACAGACTTCAATGAGGGTGGTGCCAGAAACGTCTCCATCAAACCATCAGGCGATCATTAGCCACAATAGGTTATGGGGGCAGCCAACCCATCAAAGTCCCATTGCTAACACCATGACACAGGACTCTATGCCTCAGTTGAGTAAAAGAACATCAGCACTGGACCTTGGATGATTGGAGACGGGTCTCCTGGTCCAATGAGTCCCATTTCCAGTTATTTTGAGCAGATGGGAAGGTGCGTATCTGGCGGAAACTGCACTAAGTTATGCACCCATTGTGTCAACATGGAACTGTTCAGGCAGGTTTATGGTCAGTAATGGTCTGGGGCATGTTCAACTGGTACACGTTGGGACCTCTGCTACATCTAGACACATCTCTGAACAGTCTAGGTTATATGTCCATCCATATAGACCATCTGCATCCCTTCATGGTCATCATGCATCCACAGGGCAATGGACTCTTCCAGCAGGATAGTGCACCTCCCCACATAGCCGTGGTGACTAGAACATTGTTCGACAAGCATTCCACATATTTTACCACCATGGAATGGCCTCAACATTCACCAGACAGGAATCCTGTGGAGCATCTTTGGGATGATATGGAAAGGTTTATTCGAGCTTTGGATCCTCCACCGAGGAATGCGACAGAATTATAGACAGCGGTGCAGCAAGCACGGGTGGAAATATTTGTGGAACGCTTTTGTAAACTATTGGACTCAATTCCTTGCCGTGTGACTGCCCTTATCCGGGCGAAAGGTGGGCCTACCCGTTACTAAGTAGGTATCCCATGATTTCTGTCCGGTCAGTGTATGTTGTAATTCTTCATTATTTTTTTAAATTAAACTTACAGGCTTGCATGTTGTCTTTCTCTATACATCATAATTTTATTTAATACCAATTAACCTTAATAAACAATATGCTACAATTTTAACGCATGTATATGGTGGCTATGTGCTTTCAACCTGGATTCTGGAAACCTTATAGTTATATTCATCAGGAAACGATGAATATAACTACAGTCATCCCCCAATTTGCGCCGGGGTTTCGTTCCTGGAAACACCACGCAGTCCAAATCCACACAATGCGAAACGTAGTTTATATGACATAATGAGGGTTCCATACCTGTACACTAAAAAATAAATGAAATAAAATAAATTTGAAAAAATTTGTCTTCATACGGTAAGATAAAAAAAAAAAAAAAAAAAAAATTAGAAACATGTTCATAAAATTAATCTTGCTAATACTTACCTCTATATTTTTAATCTAAATTCATTGCTTCTTTGTCGCTGTTTTCCTATGATAAACTTGCAACAGTATCTGGCACTTTTTGAAAAAAATTAGTTAAAATTTTTAAGTTAACCCTTTTGTGTAGTATCAGAAGTTTTTTTGTAATGATGCTGGAAGCGGTCATTACAAAGCATTCTAACAGAGCTTTGGATGCTGCTTAGAGTAGAATGGATGTTAGACCTGAACTTTATTCCTTTTTTTCATTGATTTCTCTTAATGTATAATCCTCAACTATATTTTAAGGTTGCCTGTCAATATGAGCTTTTAATGTGGATATATAAATTTTTTTGTATTTGATTTCTCTGCAGGTAACAAGGGAAATCAATTTGTTTTATTAAAATCTGTGATAGCATTTTTGTAATTATATATAGTCAGCTAAATAGGATGTACATAATTGTGTCTAATCTCTGTGTTAACATTTGCAATAGGCAAATATTTTAAGATTGTTTAAAAATATATTTCAGATTCACATGGTCAAATAAGCGATTTTGATATTTCATTATACAGAATTCTTTATTTTTAATTTTGGAGGTATTTTATCCTATTTTAAATTTAATGTCTTCTATAAGATGCTTTAGGTGCAAGTTTCTAAATATGTGAAGCTAAACAAACAAATATATGTATATGTTTATGTGTACAATAAAAAAAAAAAAAAAATCTGTTATATATATATTTTATTGGTTCTGCTTCTTTCTTTCTTTTTTTTTTTTTTTTTTTTTTTTTTTAAAGGTATCCAGTTTTTGAAGCCAATTTCAGGATTTTACTGTGCATTATGCAAAGTCTATATGGGGGATGCATTGTGTGCTGAAAAACATATGTTGGATGTAAAACATAATCAAAACTACATGGTAAGTAAGACATACCATCCATATCAGCATATATATTAATAACAATAAAATCTTTAACTGAATTAATTAATGATGCATAATATACTCTGTTAAATGGTACTCTGCAAACCCAGTTTACAGAGTACCATTGTATATCTAAAGAATTACAAGTTAAAATTTTAATTCATATTAATACAGTGTACATATAAATATATATATTTATATTTATATTAATATAGTGAGAGCTAAAACTGATTGTGGGACTATAAGAAAATAATGGGAAATAAATTATGGAAGAGTTCCGAAAATGCTGTAGTGCATAAGCATGCATTTGAAAAAAATTCCTGGGGAAAGCTCTACCACAAGCATCTACATGGTATGTGTTACAGATACCAAGAAACATAAAAAGGTAGTGACTCTCACATATCTATACTCATTCTAAAAGTATAGTTAATAAATTAATGAATTTGAAGAACTAGTTAAACAAGTGAATGCTGACATAATGGGGAATTTGGAAATGTGATACCATTCTTATATATTGCATGCAGAATTTGAATATGGTAAGTCCAATATATATGTATTATTAATAGAGGGAGTAGAGATTATTCTTCTGATAAGGAATTACACGCTCAAGAAGTGTACTGTAGATTCAAAAATCTCAAAGGCGAGCAGAGTATGCTACAATTTGTTGCCACCCCCCATCAGTCGAAATCACATCTGAATGGATACAAGAAATAAAAGTACAGTCAGTCCTCGTATAACATGTGTTTACATTACACGAATTCGATCATACACAATTTATAAATAGGGGAACAATATCTTATATAACACGAACCGAATTCGCTTATGCACGATTCGCCTTTGTGTTTACAAGAAATGGTAGTCGAACACAGAATCACCCCAATGGATTATAACTTTATATCAGTGAAGAGGAAACACATTTCACCATAATAACGTAAAAACCAACACAATTCCAGCTATTGGTATACAGTATTCGCAAATGCAATTAGATCGAGTTTACTACCAGTTTATAACAGATTCCACTAGCAGAAACGCAACTGGAAATTGTTTTTATTGTTTTATGGTAGTGACCCCTAGAAATGTGCTTTAGTAAAATGTGAGGTGTTAATAGTGTATCTCTGCCTTTACGGTATTGTTTATTCAGTTGCTACACGCGCACAGCTTTGTTTATGTGTATCAAGTGTGCCTCCTCGTTTTGTAATTGTGCTTTATTCCCTAAAAATGAGTAAAATACTTAAAAGGTGTGAAAAGAAAGCGTCCTGGTGAAGACACTGCAGATTCAGAGAGAAAAAAAAAAAAAGCAATATCGATAAACAGTGGCGGACTGGGTAAAAAATTCTTACCCGGGAAAATTTATAATGGCCTCATACTATGGTTATGGCCAAAATCACACCGGCCTCAGGCCCACCGGGGTTTCCCCGGTAAGGCTTATGGCCAGTCCGCCTGTTGATAGAGAAAAAATATGAAATTGGGAAACGCTTTGAGCGAAACGAAAGACCATGTGATATTGCACGTGCTACAGACCTAAATGGGGCAACGCCGAGAATTACAAAGAATGCAGAGAAAATAAAAACAACTTTCATAGCAGGAACAACTCAAAGTGTAATTAAAAACCATTAGATTAAGACACAAAGAATTGGAAGAGATGCAATGGCTGTCAACTGTTTGGATAGAAAATCAAACAAAAAACAAGTTTGCTTACGATAGAAGCAAAAGCATTAGCAATATTTTATTACGTAATAGTCGTAATAAAATATATAAGTATTTTATTACAACTATTACATAATAAAATATGTAATAAAATAATCGTAATAAATTACGTAAGTATTTTATTACGATTATTTATTGTGTTTGGTAATGTTTTGGTCACAAATGTGTGTTCAAACTTGGGTGGTCGGCACCTAACCCCATTTTTCCCTTAGGGCGTGTTGTTTATATTGCACGATTTTGCATTGCACGAGGGTTTCTAGGAACACAACTATCGTGCTATACAAGGACTGACTGTAGGTTGAAATAAGTGAGGTTCGGGTTAAATTGGAAATATGTGAATTTACAAAAAAATCAAGGGCTACTGAATTATTTAAGTCTACACATACAAAATATTGGCTAGAGCTGCACACCAGCAATGAATAGCCTTAAATTACAACAGTGACTATAAAAATCCTAACAGTGTTAGAATTTGTGGAAGTGCTTTTAGCTCATTAACATTCTTCAAGTTTTAACAAAATCATGGGTTGCTGAATTATTTAAGTCTACTCACCCAAATTTTGGATGATAAGAGCTGCACACCAACAATGAATATCCTGAAATCACAACAGTGGCTATAAAAATTCTAATAATGTTTGGGTCAACCTGGATTTGTGAAAGTGCTTTTAGCTTGTTAATATTCAAGTCAAGTCAAGATACAGTAGCCCACTTACTGATGAATATATGGAACACCACCTGTGAATTGTGTGCACAATCTCTGAGCATAACTACAAGGATATGATGAGGGATCAGAGATGTCACTTTTCCCACTGTGTGATGATTGGCCTGCCAGAGATTCAGCAGTCAAGGTTATGTATGACCCTTTATTTAATTTAATTGAGAAGCCTGGTCCTGTTATTTACAATATCCAGGAAAAGCTAGTGCTCTTATGTGTTGATGTAAAACATTTCTTAAATCTATATACACAATGCCTTAGCATATGTTCCTCTACCCAGCCACATTGACACTGTGGATTCTGTTCAATATTTAATTGTATTAAATGTCTTTTTAAGCCATGCCCTATCGTTAACATGATGGGAAACAATCCAAGCCCTCGCCAACCTCTATTACAATGCATAGTTTTGATAGGTGGAACAGGACCAGGGTATGTCTGCCAGGGGCAAAGGTTGATGACGTTGTAGAGCGGATATCATCTTTTAAGGGCACAAAAGGTGATATAGTTGTACATGTTGGCACTAATGATATTAACCCGGTCAAAGTCCGCCCTGTTTTTGTCTAATTTTTAACCCTAACTCGAAAGTTGCTCCCCCCGAAGAAAACTAATAATTTTCATAATTTCTACTCAATTTTCCAAATTGAAACTCTCAATATACATAAACAGAAGTATATTCTTTGATTTCCTACCGTTAGTGCTCAGCAAAAACTGTTAATTCACTCTAAAACAGCAAAAATGTACGATCACATTTCAATTTATTAAATTTTGATGTCGGCAAAACAAGATCCAAGCTTTGAAAATAAAACGCGTTACTTCATTAGTTCAAAAATTCGCGCGTCAGCTCAGTGCCTCTGGCTAAAACGAATCAACGCACGCAGAGAGATAATTGACTGGTGAAGCTTATGTCATTAACGTTACCAAGGTGATCCAAGGAGAAAATGAAACTGTAAACAACTTTCGTGGAAAACAAACAGTTGAGCATCATTACTTGCGAACACTAATTTGCATGGCTCACTCACAACAGTAGCTTTATTGCTTTTCGTAATTGTTGTACGAAAGAATTGCAACGAATTGGTTTTGAAAAACTAAAATATTGCATTTCCTTTCTTCAATATGTATTATCTACTAAAAAAAAATCAAGGAAATTCATCTACTGGAAGCTATACTGGAAACGGAAATAAAAAAACTGTCGTAAAACTGATCACTACAATGCGCATTTCATAAAAAAAAAAAAGTTCGCTTTATTGTAATTGTTTCTAGAGGACTAAATCGGAACAGCAGTTTCATGGATGTATATTTGATCTTCTTACGAAATTTCAAGAAAATATTTCTATTCATAGCTGGGTTATAAACTTCGAAAACTGATATCGAAGGAACTTCACATGCATCTCACCTGGTGTACAAATGAAAAAAAAAAAAAAAAAAAAAATGCGCAGCTAGTAACAGATTGTGAAAACAATCCATTACTCGTAGTGAGGGATTGGGAAATTGTAAGTAATTGTTATTGGATACTTCAATATTTCCTTGATATGCATTTGATATCATCAAAAAATTTCCAGAGAAAAATTGAATTTTCATTATCACACAACTCCCGAAAAATTCACCATAAAATGTCATGTGTTTCAATGTTTGAATTCCATTCTGAGCTGCAAATGTAATTTCACTTCTCTTGCGCTGACAGAGTAGCCGTTCACCGAATGAAGAAAAACAGGGTTCATTTTCATGAAATTTCCAATTCCCTTCTTTCACTTGACGGAAAAAAACTCCTTAGGGGAGGGAGTCCATCCTTTCTAGTTCGACCCTGGAGAGAGAGAGAGAGAGAGAGAGAGAGAGAGAGAGAGAGAGAGAGAGAGAGAGAGAGAGAGAAATAAAAAATACCCTTTTGGTGGGGAGAAGGCCAAGAGATTGTCAAACGTCCAGAGCGCTAACTTTCATTTATTTTATTTATTATTATTTATTTATTTTATTTTATTATATTATTATTGTTTTTTTTTTCTTGTGTTGTTCTAGCAATCCATCTTGGATTGGGGCTTCCCTGGGCCGGGATAGTGCTTCTCCTCTTTTCTCCTTCCCTCTCTTCATCTTATACAAGTTTTTCTTTCCTCCGTGGGAAACTTTTTTTTTTTTTGGCTGATGCTGCCAAAAAAAAAATTTTTTTTGGCTCATACACTTGCTTTCTTGCATCACATGCCACTACTACTACTAGTAGTTCCCCAGGAAGGAGGGCGTGCAGTTAGTAGGGGAGATCTTGCCCTCCTGCTAGGGACGAGTACCTGGAGGCAGTCGTCCAGGTGATCGCTGCTTCCAGGTAGCCAGAATGCCCAAATACAACATCACAATACAGAACACACACATAAGCTCACAAACAGTTTTTCTTTCCAGTCACTTTCTCCCGTGCGGGATGAAAAAATTTTTTCTCTCTCTTTTGCCTTCCTTTTCATCTATCTTCATCCAACATGGGATATTCCTAAGCGGGATGATTTTTTTTTTTTTTTTTTTTTCATGACACACACTGGCCTTACCCTGACAATGCGTAAAAACTGAACAGAGCAACGAGGCCGAGATGAACTTTTGTTTTAGGAGCCGCCCATACAAAAACAAAAAATAAATAAAGAAAATAAATAATAATAATAATAAAAAAAAAAAAAAGCATTGCAGCTCTAAGTCAGCTTCATCCTAGGATGCCGAAACTGCAATTGTTTTAGAGAACAATATTTTGCATTTTTACTTTCTAACATTATTTTGCATTATAGCTCTGTTACAATATTTTGCTTTGTTTCTTTACATTATTGCTGCAGCAAACGATATCGGTGTGCATGACGTTTCATCACAGATGCTGGAGTTCTAATTAGTCAGTTCATCCTAGGATGCGGAATTACTAATTAGTCCGATTTTGGTCTGGTGCTCATTTGATAAAAAATCCAGAATAATTCCTCTGGTAATATTAGCTAGTGAACTGCATTATAAATTTCAAACATCGCTGTATTGCTTATCCTTTGAGTGACCGTATGTTTTCGCCTTGTACAATTGTTTTATTGTGGACACTTTCTTCCGGTCAGTAAAATCATTATTATACCTATAAAGTAATTCATTATGTTGGGGGAAACTATTTTTGCTCCTAATTGATGTAGCACTTTCGAATTTCGCAAAGTGGATTATTTGAACACAACATACATTAGAAGGTCGGTAAAAGAGTTGATAATTGATGGGCAGCATTCCGACACACACATTTTCTGTTTATATTACGTGATGACCACACGGTCAGAGATCCCGAAATAGAGAGAGAGAGAGAGAGAGAGAGAGAGAGAGAGAGAGAGAGAGAGAGAGAGAGAGAATACAAGAAATCGCACTGCATTTAGCAGTCACCGACTCATCTGCCAAAAACCACAGTAAAACAATAAAAGTGATGGGGAGTAAGTCTATTTGTCAGCAGAGTTTATCTGTTTATTGCAGTTCAGAACAGCATTATGACCGTGGCTAGTGAATTTATTTGGCTTCTGTACTAAAACCGAATTTCTCCCTTTGCGATGACATCAAAGCGTAACAAGCAAATATCTTCTAACGATACTTTTTGAGCAGCCGTTAGTTGTAATCTGTTAGCTTTGTATTGTTACAAATATTGCAGTTATGTGAACAATACACATTTCAAGAAAGAAAGAAATTCATAGCGGATGATTTTGTTTTTCTTTCTTTTGATGCACCTGTTTCGAAGTTTATAACGCAGCTATAAATAGAAATATTTTCTCGAAATTTGGTTAGGAGATCAAACCCAGGAAACTGCTGTTCTGATATTGTTTACTAAAAACAATTACAATAAAGCAACCTTTTTTTTTTTTTTATCAAATGCGCATTGCAGTGTTATCAGTTTTACACCAGTTTTTCCCGTTTCCAACAGATGAATTTCCTTGATCTTCTGTTCGTAGGAGCAATACACGTTGAAGAAAGGAAATACGATCTGTTCACCTTCCATAAACTGTTATTGGTACTGTACGGCTTTATTGCCTCTTATGTCAAAAACAGTAGCTCCTGTTCGTCTTTTGTTTATTTACACTTCTCCCTTACCGTCTCGATGTAGCTGTACTGGTGACGTGATATATACTTCCCACGCTTCGCTCGTATTCACGCAGAGTTGTTTATCAGAACTGCTCCTCTCCGTAAAAAGAAATTCGCGCGCTTTACACCAAGAAACGAATCAAGTGTCGGGTTTCATAAGCTCTAGGCTGGTTAGGGCGGGGGTAAAAAAATTAATTGAAAAGGCCTAAAAAATTGCATACTTGATGTCACATTTTTGTCATTTGCGTGAAATTCAATAGAAGGTTTTGAAAATTTAAGTGGGAAAATTCAAGAAAACAGTTCTGGCTCCAACTATAGCGAGTTTCAGCTCTGTAATTAGAGTAAAAATTATACCCCAACGGATGGGGATACGGTTAAGAGTAGGAGACCGGCAGAATTACTTAACAAGTACAGGTCACTGATGAAAAAAAGCCGTGAATTAGGGTTGAATTTGAAAGTGTCTGCAATTCTGCCCAGACACGATAGGAGGGAGTATATGATGAGAGCCCTGTCGATCAATTCGGCCCTGGAAAGATTGTGCAGGGCTCAAGGGGTAGAATTTTTTTCAGCCTGGTATGTACTTGTTAACAGGAGAGACTGCTTCTACAGGGATGGGATACATTTAAATAGAAAGGGTGCAAGAATGTTTGCTGATGCTATCGAGGCAGTGTTAGGTGGGTCGGAAAACTGCTAGATTGGGAGGATACAAGGACTAATAGATTAACAGTAGCCACTGGCAGAGGAGAAAGTGATTCTGGCACTGCTTCTATTGGAATGAGCAGCAGCCTGGAAAATAAGATGCAGGATATTACAGAGACTGCTGGGAATCATGGGGGTACAAGTAAACACATGGGTTGTGTTAGGGTGGCTAAGAGGAAGAGCTGGTGCATGTATACTTGCGTGTACACCAATGCTAGGAGTCTAGTAAATAAATTTGATGAATTTGAGGTATTGCTCAAAACATCAAAGGCAGATATTGTTGGGATTTCAGAGACGTGGTGTCACACAGATATAAGGAATGCAGAACTGGAATTTGGGGAGTACAATGTCTACAGAAAGGATAGACAGGATGGGAAGGGAGCAGGAGTTATGCTATTAGTTAAGAAACACATAAAATCCAAGGAAGTGAAGCCAGTCGACATCACTGGACAGTGCAGTGTCGAGTCAGTTTGGTGTGACATAAGAATTGGGAGATCAAAATTGAGAGTAGGAGTGTGCTATAGGCCTAATGACTCTGATGAGTATAATAAGAAACTGTACAGAGAAATAGAGTGGGCCAGTAAATCAGAGAGTCTTAAAAGTGGGGGATTTTAATTTCCCAGATATTGACTGGAATTTGGGGGCTGGTCACTCACACACTAGCAAGGCTTTTGTGGATTTATTGGATGATTGTTTTCTACATCAGCATGTTCGGGAGGCAACTAGAGGGAGTAATACTCTTGATTTGATTATCAGTAGTGATTCTTCGTGCATTAAGAATCTGCAGATAAATGAACCACTAGGTGGCAGTGATCACAGTGTTCTGAAGTGGGAGTTACTGAAAGAGATAACTACCATTAGGGATAAAGGGAAGGGGTATTGCTTTCGTAAAGGTGACTACGATGGACTGAGACAGTATTTAAATTCTATACAGTAGGATCAACTGATGATGTTACCAACAGCAAATTCAAAATGGGAAGCATTCAAAGAACTTATCTTGCAAGCTACTAGGCTTTACATACAAACTAAGAAATATTGTTCAAGGTTTAGGCCTAAATGGATGTCAGATGAACTAATGAGGCATATGGCAGAGAAGAAAAATGCATGGGATACATACAAATTAACATGTGACACAGAAGCCTATGATAGATACAAGTTGATCTGTAACCAAGTTACAAAGGAGGTTAGGCAGGTGAAGGCAGATTACGAGAGATCCTTGGCAAGGGATGCGAAGAAAAACAGCAAAGAGTTCTTTACTTATGTAAACTCTAGAAGGAAGGGGATGAATCAGATTGGTCCACTTGATATCGATGGGTCAACTGTTGATGACCCTGCTCAGGTAGCTAACAAACTAAATGAATATTTTGCATCGACATTCACACATGAGGAGTTCTTCAGCGAGGGGAATGCCAGAGGTGTATTGAACTCTGGCAGTAAGCTAGAGAATCTTGTAATAACTGAGAGTAAAGTGGAGGAGAAATTGTTGAAGATAAACACAAGAAAGGCACCTGGGGTGGATGGGATTTTTCCAGTTATATTAAAGGAGGCAGCAAAGGAAGTAAGCAAACCCTTAACCATAATTATGAGAGCTTCCTTGGATTCAGGGGAGGTACCCATGGACTGGAGATGTGCAAATGTGACCCCAATTCACAAAGGAGGATCAAAAGCTCTCACAAGTAATTATAGACCTGTGAGTTTAACTTCTGTTCCCGGAAAATTAATGGAGGCACTGGTTAAAGAAGCACTGCAGGATCATCTAGACAAGACTTCAGTTATAGCTCGGACACAGCATGGTTTTGTTAAGGGGAAGTCTTGCCTCACCAATTTCATTGGATACTATGATGCAGTCACAAAAGAACTGGATGCAGGGAATAACTTTGATATTATATACTTGGATCTTAGAAAGGCTTTTGATACTGTTGCACATGGAAGACTGCTGCACAAATTGGAGCAGTGTGGCATTGGAGGCAAATTGCTGCTATGGATAAAGGGGTGGTTGAAGGGGAGAAGACAGAGTGGTAATCAATGGACACTGCTCATCGTGGACTAATGTTATTAGTGGAGTCCCTCAGGGTTCAGTATTGGGTCCTTTATTGTTCTCTATATTTATAAATGATATTGATGATGATATATCAAGCTTAATGTCCAAGTTTGCAGATGATACGAAGGTTGGCAGGGTTGTGAAGGACACTACTGACACTATGCTGCTGCAACAGGATCTGGAAAGGTTGAGCAGATGGGCTGAGAGGTGGCAAATGAAGTTTAACATTGACAAATGTAAAGTACTACATGGGAAACAGCAACCCCAGAGCAATGTATCAACTCTGTGGTACTACACTGACAGTGGTAGAGAATGAAAGGGACCTGGGGGGTGGTTGTGGAGGCAGATATGAAGTTCTCTGAGCAGTGCAGATGGGCTGCAAGAGTAGCTCATGATGTATTGTCAATGATATATAGGAATTTTTCTAGCAGGGATAAGGAGGTGATTATTCCCTTGTATAAGGCAATGGTCAGGCCACACCTAGAGTACTGTATATAGGCCTGGAGGCCTCATTTCAAGAAGGATGTAAAGCTGCTGGAACGAGTACAGAGAAGGGCAACAAGATTAGTGAATGGAACAAAGGGGTGTTCTTACGAAGAAAGGCTTAAGTTTTGCGAATTACAGTGTCTGGAGACTAGGCACCAGCGAGGTGATCTGATAGATGTGTACAAAGCCTTGAATGGTTTGAGCATGCTCAATGCTGCTGGGATTCTTCCTCTTGCTCAGAATAATCACCTGAGAGGGCATAAGTTCAAATTGAGGAAAGACAGATGTAGGATAGATGTGCGGAAATTTGCCTTTAGCCAGCGGGTGGTTGGTAGGTGGAACAGACTTCCATCCCTTGTCGTGGAAGTTGATAGCCTAAATAAGTTTAAGGCTCAGCTGGAAGGTATTTCGAACGAACAGAGGGGTGAAGTGGAAGTGGTTATTTTTTATTTATTTATTTTACTTTATTTTTTTTTTTGGCTGATGCTGCATAAGCTTGCTTTCTTGCATCAGATGCCTCTACTAATGCTAATGCTAGTGTAGAAAGACACCAGGCAGAAAGGCATATATGACCCAATCCCATCTCAAAAGCTGCTTCAATGTTGTTGTCATATATCCCCTACTTCTTGCTGAAATCTCTTTTTCTCTGCTTTAAGATCATTTTTACTATATATTCTATTTATATCAAGGCATGATCTTATGCCCATTACTTTTATACTTTTCGTTGCATATTCTAATGTTTTTCTTGCCACTACTAAATCTACAGGCTGTCTATCTAATATAACCTCTAGTGCATCATTCAAAACAGTTCTAAAGCCCGAGTGACAGCAAGAAGAGCAAATCACTGTGCTCATATGAGACTCCTTTGAATGTGAGCATTACATAAGTGAAATGCTCCATGCCCTACAAGTATACATAGCAATTGGTAGAAAAATACACTTGTATCTAGGGATCCCTTACCAAGTCTATTCTTGCTATTCTTTTTATCTTGGAGTACACCAGTCTTACCTGTTCTCTTAAAAACTTCATGTGACATAGGAAGGATAAACATTCATCTGCTATTACACCTGGGTATCTGACCAAGGGCAGCATATGTAATCAGATCACCTGACACTTTTACTGTTGGTTGTCTGCCCTTACTAAGTTTTCCTTTTACCAAAACCATATGTCTTATTCATAGAGGTTTCTATTTTATTTAGAATTGCCCATTCTTCCACATATTCTAGGGCTCTTGGTCTTTCATTCTTCTGGGTACAGGCAGTTCTCGCTTTACAAGTTTTCACTTCACTAATTCCAGAGTTTACGAGTTCTTATCAAGTATTAACAAAATCAAAAATATGAACATTAATTGCAATAAATAAATATATTCATAAATACAGCATTTCAAGCCACTTGTGTAGCTACAGAATACTACATTACTACTGTAGTATTGTATAGCCATGCATACTACTGTGCATTCATTTGTTTGTACATGTAGATGAGAGCTTCTGATTGACATAAAATAAAGCATGCTGAGGTTACAAAGTGGTTGTGTTGCTCTTCATTTTTGCCTGCTTGTCTTATTTCAGATTTATCCTGCTTATTAATACTGTACTGTATGCCAAAACGAAGTAAAACTACAGAAAGTGATGTTAATAAAAAGAAACAGTGAAGAGGAATAACATTGGAAAGAAAATATGAGATCATAAGTAAACATGATCATATTATTCTTCATCATCATCAGTCTATGATGATGAAGAATAAACATTCTTTAACATTTGTATGACATAAATAATTTCTTCATTATTACAATTTGCTTGATTTTAAAGGCTATGGTTTCATTTCTTTGGATAAATAAATCATTGTTTAGCATAAACTATTGTTTTGTTGACCTTTATTTAACATTACTATATTCAGATTTCATTGTTGAGAACATAACCCCTGTTACGAGCCCACGCTAGGAATGAATTAACTCATAAAGTCAAGAACTACCTGTATATGCAAATACACAGTGAAGCATTAATTATCCAATTATTCATTGAAATTTAACCCTTTTCCATTACTTAATTAATACAGTGAACCAACACAGTCCAGTACTAGAGGTTTAATATTCATATAACTTTTCTTATATTTTCCTTCCAAACACTGCTTGGTTACTCATTTAGACTCAATACATTTATTCACTATTTTGAGACAAAGTTGCTGATACGGCGGCACTGTTAGAGCCGTTTTGGATCCACTCTACTAACGTTCTTGCCAATTGTACTGCTTAATAAGTGAATTAATCAAGACTGAGCATTATGAGAATATCAATACTGATGCTGTTATATTATGCTGTTATTTCTAGAATAAAATGATGTATGGTTCAGTTTGAAATACGGTCAAACTTCCCTATAACGAATTTGATAAATCCAGCAAAAAAATTCTTTATAGAGAAATTTCTTATACCGAGAATATCTTTTTTATTGGAACTTGTTATCTTAATGAATCTACATTTATTTTTAATGTATTTTATTTCAAAAACATAACTTATTTAAATTGTTTACACAATTTTTGCCAGTATCACAAATTTAAAAAAAAAATCGGTAATTTTTGTTTGCACAGTACAATTCAAAAATGTCTGAGCCTCAAAGAAAACCTCACATTTATTCAGAGCATTAAAAACATTATCAGGAACATTTTCACAAAACTATAGACCCAGATGAATCGTTTTTAAAAGCTGGAATTTCTTCACGAGTTGGCTTTTCTGCGAGTTGTTCTGATGTGCTTCGGTGTCATCGTTAATTTCTTTGTGATCATGGTCGCGTCTAACGCTGTTCAGCAGTATTTTGTCTTCATTCGGATGTTCTGTTGTAGCCAGATCTTGATCTACATAAGCATAACCATCCGGTGTTATTTAATTTTCGATGTTTCTGGACAATTCTAATAATGTCCGAAAGTTTTTCAGTTGTGAAAGGAGCAGTTCATCTTGTTTGTCTGGTTGTTGTCCAACTTCTGTATTCAATGCAAATCCCACTTTTGAAAAACAATTTTCAGTAGTGTATTCAATGACATCGTTTTTTCAAACTTTTGCCAGTTCAGAGATGCAATCTCTAAGGTTAATTGTAACCTCCAAGTTTCTATTTTCTTGTAACACATTGACAATCTTCATTATTATTCTCATTCGATAATGAAATTTAAAATTTTTAATAATGCCTCGTCCATTGGCTGGAGTTTTGACATACGTTTGGTGTTAAAAACAACAACTTCACACTTTTAAGTTTGGCAGAAATACTGGCAGAATGTGCCGGACAGTTGTCAGTAATCAACACGATTTTTCTTTTTTTCTTTTGATAACAAAAGATTGATTAAAACAGACAAGCGTATAAACGCTTGTCTGTTTTAATATCCATTCTTTGAAAATATCACTTGTCATCCATGCTTTTTTTATATCCCAACGGATGCTAATCAGGTTAAAGGTGTAGTCAAATTCCAAAGATTTTGTGCCCTCTAAAACATCTTGGGTTTTTTGATTTTCCAATGCAGATTTTCCAAGAAATGGATGCAGGGAATAACTTTCATATTATATACTTGGATCTTAGAAAGTCTTTTGATACTGTTGCACATGGAAGACTGCTGCACAGATTGGAGCAGTGTGGCATTGGAGGCAAATTGCTGCTATGGATAAAGGGGTGGTTGAGGGGGAGAAGACAGAGAGTGGTAATCAATGGACACTGCTCGTCGTGGACTAATGTTATTAGTGGAGTCCCTCAGGGTTCAGTATTGGGTCCATTATTGTTTTCTGTATTTATAAATGATATTGATGATGGTATATCAAGCTTAATGTCCAAGTTTGCAGATGATATGAAGGTTGGCAGGGTTGTCAAGGACACTACTGACACTATGCTGCTGCAACAGGATCTGGAAAGGTTGAGCAGATGGGCTGAGAGGTGGCAAATGAAGTTTAACATTGACAAATGTAAAGTACTACATATGGGAAACAGCAACCCCAGAGCAACGTATCAACTCTGTGGTACTACACTGACAGTGGTAGAGAATGAAAAGGACCTGGGGGTGGTTGTGCAGGCAGATATGAAGTTCTCTGAGTAGTACAGACGGGCTGCAAGAGTAGCTCATGGTGTATTGTCAATGATATATAGGAATTTTTCTAGCAGGGATAAGGAGATGATTATTCCCTTGTATAAGGCAATGGTCAGACCACACCTAGAGTACTGTATACAGGCCTGGAGGCCTCATTTCAAGAAGGATGTAGAGCTGCTGGAATGAGTACAGAGAAGGGCAACAAGAGTAGTGAATGGAACAAAGGGGTGCTCTTACGAAGAAAGGCTTAAGTTTTGCAAATTACAGTGTCTGGAGACTAGGCACCAGCGAGGTGATCTGATAGATGTGTACAAAGCCTTGAATGGTTTGAGCATGCTCAATGCTGATGGGATTCTCCCTCTTGCTCAGAATAATCACCTGAGAGGGCATAAATTGAAATTGAGGAAAGACAGATGTAGGATAGACATGCGGAAATTTGCCTTTAACCAGCAGGTGGTTGGTTGGTGGAACAGACTTCCATCCCTTGTCGTGGAAGTTGATAGCCTAAATAAGTTTAAGGCTCAGCTGGAAGGTATTTCGAACGAACAGAGGGGTGAAGTGGAAGTGGTTATTTATTTTTTTATTTATTTATTAATTAATTTTATTTTATTTATTTATTTTTTTGACTGATGCTGCATAAGCTTGCTTTCTTGCATCAAATGCCTCTACTAATGCTAATTTTTTCACTTCCTGTCATATTGGCTCCAACTAGCACAGTGATTCTTTCTTTGCTTTGTTTTCCGTCAAAACGTTTATCATCCTTAAAAGCAAGTATTCTATTAGGTAAACATTTAAAGAATAAACCCATTCGTCAGCATTAAAAACATCCTTAGGTTCATATTCTTCCAAAATCTTTTTTAAGGTGTTGTTCCTCCAACTGTTGCAATCATCTTATTCACTTACATTAACCCTTTCTTCAGAAATAACCTTTTCGACAATTCTGTGGCACTGCTTAAATTTATCTAATCACCCAGTGCTTGCATTAAATTCTGTATGTCCAAAGGGCTGTGTGAATTTCAGAGCTGGTTGCTTAATTATTGGACTTGATATTGGTATATTCTTTTCACGTATCATTTGCACCCATTTTAGAACAGCCAACATCTTTGTATACACACAACTTAATTCGCTTCTTGTCTGCTCCTCCTTCAATTGCATTTAAAATTGATTCTCGATTTTTTAAAATTGTAGATAAACCGTTTGCAGGTGTGCTATATTTCTCCACAATATATTTTTCTTAAAACCCTGGTCAATATTATGAAGAATCTTGACTTTGTCATTGATACTTAAACACTTTCTCTTCGACATTGTTTCCTTGACTGTAAAAATTACTCGACTGCAACTCTTGCCGATACATACACTATGTAGCCACTGCAACCTTTGCTGCTCTGGCCATATAATCAATTTTTTTTTTTTTTTTTTTTTTTGTCCTCGCCTTTTCCCATTATTCTATGGGGTCAGCATTTTTATTGTTTTGGCATGCAATTTTTACGGCCGGATGCCCTTCCTGGCGCCAACCCTCACCCTTTATCTGGGCTGGGAATATGCGGTGGTCATTCCCTGACCTACCACATCCTCTGTATTTGGTGGGTATGGGCTCGAATCCCGGTCTAATCAAGAAGTGTGTGCTATGCACTACTGTTCCTGCCCACCTGGCTACGGAGGTGCCTGACCATATAATCAATTATTAGGTCTATTAATTAAGCCTACTCAGTGACGTTTGCTTGTCAATTCAACAGTATCACGTGACCTCTCCTATCAATCACTTTGAAGAAATATACGACTTTGTGAGTTTCTTTTATTCTACTGTCATTCATATATGCACAAAAGAAAATTTATGGTTAATGTATGCTGTATGTTACGTTTCAGGAAAGAAAAAAAAAAAAAAGAGCATATAGCCTATGTGATTGATGACAAATTGTTCTAAAAGAATGAAATTAAAAAAAAAAAAAAAAATTCATGAAAGTCATCTACTGGGAGTCCAGTTAAATGAGAACGGACATATACAAAACTATCACATAATGATTGACAGCAAGGTCACATGGTATGGTTGAGTTGAGAAATGAATGTCACTCAGTAGGCATTACTAAAAACCGACTATCGAAGCATTCTATCTATTGCCACCGCAGTGTGCTAAAGATTTACCCACAGCAAATTTCGTTTTCCCCTTAAAAAAAAATAGTAAACTGCAGCCATTATCAATCCACTGCAGGATGGAAGCCTCCTCAACAATTCATGTTGAGGGAATCGGACCATAATCTGCTACTCTGGTCCAGTGCAGGTTGGCAGATTGATCATATTTAGCAGTGAGAGGCTTGATCCCTGGTCTACTCAAAGAGCGTGTGCTACTGCACTCCCGCTCCTGACCACTGGGCTATGGGTGCACTTTCCCCTTAGCCAACATCAATTTACAAATCTACCCTGTTTATTGTAAAGTTTATGACCACTTTTAAGAAAACCCATTTGGTTTTATAACTGTAACAAAAATTAAACATAGACCCTCCTATGGGCGTCAGTGGCCACAAGTGTTCACTAAAAGCATGAATAATTCCAGATGCTAATGAGCAATTTCGGAGGGAAGGAGGCCATATTATATTTGAGCAGCTGTTTAGCAGTAAATGCTTAAAAAGCTTCAAAATTGCTTTTGCTAATGTTTTTAAACATTCATTATAGAGAGACTAACACTTCGCTATATGGGGTTAATTTTACATGTAATTTTATTTCAAGGTGCAATGTTTTGAGAAAAATTCGTAATATGGAGAAATTCATTACATAGAATGTGATCCTCTATAATGCTGAGGTCGCATAGAGGATCACACACTAAAAGAAATAATGGAAAAAGGAACAAAATTCAGACCCAATAGCCCAACCAATTTATTTTAGCACATGGAAATCCATATACAAGGATTTACTGCAATTCGCTTTCAAAACTGCACACAAATTCAACACACCTATAGAGGCATTCCAAATATGGATAAACAACACCACAGAAAAAATCATGAATAAAATCCAAGGGGTCTTAACAATAAAGAATCATGTCAAACAATACAATTTGAAAAGCATTAACCACAAGACGAAAGAACTGCAAAATAAATTCGTTATAACGAACACAGACAAGGCTAGCAACAATTTTAGCATAATATGCAAAAAGTTTTACATAGACACTATTAAAGAGGAAATGGACCACAGTGAAACATACAAACTAATAGTATCGACACCTAACAGCATCAATAAGAAGATTATAGCATTACACAAAAAACTAAAACTGAAATTAGAAATTACAAAATACCCATTCATTTACTGGATCCCAAAATTCCATAAAATACCCACCGGCAAAAGGTTCATAACAGCAGGTAAAACCAGTTATACAAAAGTTTCCAGTAACCTATTGAAAGACAAACTTAAAATTATATTCAATGAATTAACTAGCACCAAAGTAATCACCAGCAACAAAACATACCTAGATTACATCCAAAACAAAAACAATAAAATAAGAAGCATATACACCTATGACTTCCAAAATCTATTCACTAGCATATCACATGACCATCTGATTAAAGTCCTTTTAGTCTACTTTCAAAACCACCAAAATAGTTTAAAATGTAACAAACAATACTGGTACAATCTGATCAATCTCAACGTCAAAAATAACTACGTAATGATGGGAAACAACATCTACTTACAGACCAGAGGGATAGCCATGGGATCGTGCTGCTCCAGCGCAATTGCCAACCTATACTTACACCACTTCGAAAATAACATCACAGAAGAAATCAACATATTTAGATATATCAATGACGTCCTAGTCATCAACCACGACAGTTTTGAAACACTAGCCCAAGTAATCTACCCCACCAACCTCAGCATAGAACGGACCAACCAAAACAGCAACCTACAAGCATATTACCTCAACAGTCAGATCACCATTAACAATATCGAAACTAAACATTATGATAAAAGAGACCACTTCAACTTCCCAGCTATAAAGCTTGTCCACTGGGACAGCAACATCACAAAACACATATATGGAAACACAATTAGAAACCAAACAACCAGAATAATAAAAATATGCAGTAATGCAGAGAACACAACAGAAGCAATTAATAAACTGATAAAAACACTCACAATAAATAATATACCCTACAAATATAGCAAACACCACATAAAAGCAGCCACACTTATGAATATCAAAAATCAAATGTCCAAATCATAATGCAATATCAAAATTACCTAAAATAAGATCCGGATTTCTTACCCTCAGAGGAGGCTTGTCCTCTGACTGCACTATAATCCGGCTTCCTATATCAACCCACCCATCATAATAAAAAAAAAAAATTGGCGCGCAACGAGACGCAAGGTAACATTCACTTTACAGGAGGCTGTAAATATGTAAATAGCTATCCCCTAGGACAAAACGGGCTGTTATGCCTTAGAAAAGCTATACCGGCCCAGTCCAAAGGGATAGCAAAACAACTCAAGTAAATAACAACCAATTCATGTAAATAGCAAACCAACTCACGTAAATAACAAAAACAATGCTTGTAAATAACAAACAACCAAATCATGTAAGAATTTAATTTTCACCATGGAGTTATAAAAAAAAAATAATAAATAAAAAATAACCCCCGGACTCAACCCCCACCCCGGCTGACATAGGAATCAGCCCACTCATCGGATGACTTGCAAAAACATCACCGTACAACAATATCAAGCAACAATAGGCGCGGCTGCGCACTCAAAACCAAACCTGTGATAAAACAAACAATGAGTAGGGTAACCCCTCATTTACCGAAAGACCACCACCGGACAGATAAGTATAACTCCACTCGCTTATTCCGATAATTACCCGTTGGGCTTTGTTTCCCCTTACCAGTTTGCCGAATCCGATGTTAGATAAAAAATTTTTTCAAAAATTAAACTAAAAGACAAATTGAAATAAAACTATCCTTATATAATTAAATAAATAGTCTAAAAGAGCAAAATAATCTCACTACTAAGGCAAAACTGATAAGGAGTTAACAGAAACGGGTAATTATGAGACATTCCTTTAAAACTGGCTATCGATCCGCTCAAAGCCCCCGATGAAGTAGCGGGTAGATGACCAGGTAAGGGAATGTTAATTAGTAATGAATGATAATTAATTAATGTTAAAATAATTATAATTAACTTCATTAGATATTATATAATTTGAATACCATTACAGACCCCCAGGAATAGGTTAGACTAAAAACGCTAACTAAATCTCCTGTTCTGTACACACCTTAATACCCTATAGAAAATAGATACCAAAAAATTAAAGTAATCTAAGCAATCACGTATAATAGTCCAATTGCCACATGGCAATGGCATTAACGTAGCAAGTGATAAATTAAAAATAATTAATTAGACATTATCAATAATAATGAAAACACAATATATATATTGCACTTCTATTCTACAACTTACTGTACACAGCACCACATAAGCCTAGCTTTTTTCCTAGAGAAAAGTACATGGAAAACATACAGTACATAAAAGAAGAAAACGTGAATAGAAATATACAGTATGCTGAAAGTACAGTAAATATTCAGTTGTCATTATTTCTCCTTCAGAAATATACTGTATTTTATGCAGTATATTGAAAAATATTTTAGTGTATTTTAACATATTTTCTTGCATGCACAAAGTTTCACATTGTTTTTCCGAAGTTCCAATTTCATGCATCTTTCATAATACATCCTTTTCCACCATAGATTAGGATTTGTGTATGTGTTTTGAGAGGTCACAATCAGGGCTGTGTTAACAGCATTGTAGGCCCTGGGCAAAGCAATGCACTGGGGGCCCTACCCACTCATTCAAAGGAATAAAAATGTAAATGGTAATAAAATTTTGGCTATTAGAGAGGGTGCTCTGGTCGCAGAAGAGAACAGTCAGTGGATTTTTGGCTGCTGTAAAAGGATAAGTATTTTAGATAGTTTTACCGTATTCTTCATTAATTAACATACTACATTGTGTTTTACAAAGATATTAAATAGGTTTAGTAGTGTTTTTTAGCTTCTTATTTTGAATTTAACTAGTAATTTTTGGAAGTTACGACTCCTAGTATTGGTGCCAATATTGTTGAACTAGCTGCCATATTGCAAACTGTAGCGTAAGGTATAATGTAAAAATAGAAAACTTAATACGAAGCACTGTATTAGGAATCTGTTAGCTTAGTATAGTATTATCAATTAATCAAAAATATTTATTAATCTTATTAAATTTCATTGTTAATTAAACAATTTAAATAGAAATCATGACCCAGACTAGAGCTGCGAAGCAAAGACCACGGACTAGCAAGAGTACTGTGACTCGGGGGAGAAGCGAAGGGGGGCGATTCTCCAACACATCACAGTCTCAAAAAATGTGCGAAATGTGAAATGTTTGCTGAATATTCTAAAACAGGACATGAACTAGCCAGATGACTTTCATCAACCGGTGAAATACCACCACTTTGCTTATTGGAGGCTTGAAGTGGTGAAACCCATGTTTAGTCTCTAGAGCAAAGTTTCCGGCATCCCCCCATACTTATCCTTCAACCCATGCACGGTACTAAGTACTATAAGTTTTGATACCTTTCGTGTTTGGGGTTTTCATAAAAAAAAAAAAAAAAAGGAGAATGTCTTTGTGTGTGCTAGATGCCTAGAGTGTCAAGAAATTAGGCACCAATTCAGCGTTCTGATGAGCATCTATGAGAGCTTGAGGTATAGGGTAAATGCCCTCGATGAAATTAATATGAGGGGGCCCATCAAGCTCTCAGCTGCCCAGTTCAGAGGCAGAGCTGACTCCTGTGCATCAGGTAACACAAAGGCAATCTCCAAGGCAGATTGTGCTGGCCCCACAGGAACTAGTTATTGTTGGCGACTCTATTGTCAGGAAGACGGGGAATATATTGTGTAAAAAGGATAGATGGAATATAGGACTAGGGTATGTCTGCCAAGGGCAAAAGTTGATGACGTTGTAAAGCGTATATCTTTTAAGGGCACAAAGGGTGATATTGTTGTACACATTGGCACCAATGACATTAAGAGTAGGAGATCTGAAGATTTACTTAACAAGTACAGGTCAATGTTGCAAAAAAGTTGTGAATTAGGGTTAAATTTGAAAGTGTCTGCAATTCTGCCCAGACACGATAGGAGGGAGTACATGATGAGAGCCTTGTCAATCAATCCAGCCCTGAAGGAAACGTGCAAGGCTCAAGTGGTAAAATTTTTTTCAGCCTGGTCTGTGCTTGTTAACAGGAGAGACTGCTTCTACAGGGATGGGATACACTTGAATAGAAAGGGCGCAAGAATATTTGCTGATGCTATCGAGGCAGTGTTAGGTGGGTCGGAAAACTGCTAGCTTGGGGGGGATACACACACTAAAAGGTTATTAACCTTTTAGTACAACATATTAACCTTTTAGTCGTAATGAGGCAAAAGTGATCCTTACACTGCTTCTATTAGAATGAGCAGCAGCATAGAAAGCAAGACAGTAGAGATTTCCAGGACTGTTGGGAGTCATAGTGAAACAAATAAATACATGGGCTGTGTTAGTGTAACTAAGAGTAGAAACAGGTGCATATATACAGTAAACTCCCGCTATTCGCGGTTTCGCGTATTCGCGATCGCCGATTTAATATAAAATGAAACCTAAAAAAATGTGAATTTTAAGGCGCCGGGAATATTTTCTGCCATAAAAAAACATGGGCGTGACTAGAATTATCTTTCCCGGTCAAAACAGCACTCAGTGGGTGGGGGGGGGTGACAAAATCGCAAGCGTGGATGTTTCTCTCTAATCCTTGTTCAATATGTGTTATGCATTTGTCATGGAAGGTTTCGTCATTTGCTTTTAATTTATATGCTTATAAATTGAATAAATTTATCAATTTATAAATTGATATGCTTACAAAAATGATAAATCTACCGTTTTGCAGTGTAAAAGACTTTTTCGAGTGTGTTAACGGAAGAAAGTGACTTTATTGTGGATAAGTTCTTTCTAACCCTACAAAAATATGGCTACGAATAACAAGGGAAATGTGAAAAGATCAAAGCAGGTGGTGATGACATTAGCGAATAAAATTGAGTTATTAGACAAAATTTCTAATGGTGAAAGTGTCTCCTCAGTGGCAAAACATAAAATCAATGAGTCAATGGAACGATCAATCAAAAAATCAGAAGAAAAAATCCGCCGTAGTGTCCGTGAAAATGCGCTAATTGCTTCAAAAATTTGCTCTGTAACTCGTGATGTTAAATTAGAAAAAATGGAAAAAGCTTTAAATCTGTGGATAGAAGACCGAACTCAAAATAAAATTCCGTTAAGTTCATTCATCATTCGTGAAAAGGCAAAACTCCTTTATCAACACTTTAGCGAAACTGGTGATAGCACTGGTGGGATAAGTTTTTTTGCTAGCAAAGGCGCTGGTTTGAAAGATTTGTTTGAAATTTCTAATAAATATTACATTTAATATTAAATTGTTTCTTATTTTCGTTTCGATGTCATATGCTTGCATTTCACTATGTACATAGTCATAATATGAAGGTACATATAATACATACATAGACAAAATTTTAGACTAGTTTTTCTTATATATTTCATACTTTGGAACGGAACCCCTTTATTACTATGGGAGCCATAACTCAGTATTCGCGTTTTCGTTATTCGCGACATTTCTCAGGAACGTAACCCCCCACGAATAGCAGGGGTTACGTTCCTGAGAAATGTTTTGTGTACTATACGCCTAGCATTGGTGTACTTGCATGTACACCAATGCTAGGAGTATAGTTAATAAATTTGATGTGCTTGCAGTGCTAGTCAAGACATCAAAGGCAGATATTGTTGGGATATCAGAGACGTGGTGTCACACAGATATAAGCAGTGCAGAATTGGAATTTGGGGAGTACAATATGTACAGAAAGGATAGACAGGACAGGAAGTGAGGAGCGGTTTATGCTGTTAGTTAAGAAACACATAAAATCTAAGGAAGTGCATCCAATTGCTGTTGGTGAACAATGTAATGGTGAGTCTGTTTGGTGTGACTTAAGCACTTGGAAAGGAAAAATGAGAGTAGGTGGGTGTTATAAGCCTGATGAATCTGATGAGTATAATGAGCAATTGCAGAGAAACAGAGTGGGTCAGTAAATCAGAATGTCTTATAATGGGGATTTTGACTTTCCAGATATTAACTGGAACTTGTGGTTGGTCACTTGCACACTAGCGAGATTTTGTGGATTTATTGGATGAGTGTTTTCTACAGCATAATGTTCGAGAGGCAACCAGAAGTCGTAATACTCTTGATCTGATTATCAGCAGTGATTATTCATGCATTAAGAATTTGCAGTTAAAGGAACCACTGGGTGACAGTGATCACGATGTACAGATATGGGAATTACTTAAAGATGTAACTGTCATCAAGGCCAAAGAGAAGGGCTTTTGCTTTCGTAAAGGTGACTATAGGGGTCTCAGACAGATTTTAAATTCTGTGCAGTGGGATCAACTGATGATGTTACCAATGTTGAATTCTAAATGGTAAGCCTTCAGAGACTTAATCTTGGAGGTGATGACTAGGCTTTTCATTCCAACTAAGAAATACTGTTCAAGGTTCAAGCCTAAATGGATGTCAGATGAATTAATGAGGCTCATGGCAGAGAAGAAAAATGTAAGGAATGCATATAAATTATCAGGTGACACAGAAGCCTGACAGATATCAGCTTGTCTGCGCTCAAGTCACAAAGGCAGGCGAAGGCAGATTACAAGAAATCTTTGGGAAAGGATGCAAATAAAAACAGCAATGATGCTTTACTTATGTAAACTCTAGAAGGAAAGGGATGAATCAGATTGGACCACTTAACATAGATGGGTTGACTTGATGATCATGCTCAGGTAGCTGATAAAGTGAATGAGTATTTTGCATCTACATTCACACATAAAGAGTTATTCAATGAGGGGAATGCTAAAAGTTTATCAAACTCTAACGGGGAGCTAAGTGATTTTGTAATAACTGAGAACAAAATGGAGAAGAAATTGTTGAAGTTAAATGTAAGGCACCTGGGGTGGATGGGATCTATCCAGTTATATTAAAGGAGGCAGCAAAGGAAGTAAGCAAACCCTTAGCCATAATTATGAGAGCTTCCTTGGACTCAGGGGAGGTCCCCATGGACTGGAGGTGTGCAAAAAAAAAAAAAAAAAAAAAAGGGTAAAGTGCAGCCATTATCAATCCACTGCAGGATGGAAGCCTCCTCAACAATTCATACTAAGGGAAATGGACCATAATCTGCTATGCTCGTCCCGTGTGGGTTGGCAGATCGACCATATTCAGTAGTCAGGGGCTCGAATCCTCGGTCTACTCAAAGAGCATGTGCTACTGCACTCCCGCTCCTGACTACTCGGCTACGGAGGCCTCCAAATGTGTCACCAATTCACAAAGGGGGTTCAAAAGGTGACGCTAGTAACTATAGACCTATTAGTTTAACTTATGTTCTGGGGAAAATAAAAAAAAAAAAGTAAGAAAAGTCACTGGTTAAAGAAGTATTGCAGGATCATCTAGACAAGACTACAGTAGTAGTTAAGACACAGCATTGGTTTGTTAAAGGGAAGTCTTGTCTGACCAATTTGATTGGATACTATGATGTGATCACAAAGGAACTGAATGTCAAAAATAATAAGGAAAGCTTTTGATACTGTTGCACATGGAAGGCTACTGTACAAATTGGAGCGGTGGTATTAAGGGCAAGTTGCTACAATGGATAAAAGGATGGTTGAGTTGGAGAAGGCAAAAGAGAGAGTGGTAATCAATGGACACTGCTCTTTGTGGTCTAATGTTATTAATGGAGTTCCTCAGGGTTCAGTGTTGGGCCCATTGTTGTTTTTATATTTATCAATGATATTGATGAAGGTATATCAGGATTAATGTCCAAGTTTGCAGTTGATACAAAGGTTGGTAGGATTGTTAACAACAGTAAGTATAGTGTGCTACTCCAACTGGATCTAGATAAGTTGGGCAAATGGGCTGAGAAGTGGCAATTGAAGTTTCTAACATTGACAAATGCAAAGTACTGCATATGGGTAGCAATAACCCAAGAGAAACATACCAACTGTGTGGTACTACACTTAGGGAAGTGGAAAGTGAAAAAGACCTGGTGGTAATTGTGCAGCCAATTATGAAGTTCGCTGAATAGTATAGACGGGCTGCCAGGGCAGGTCATGGAGTCTTGCTAATGATATATAGGAATTTTGCTAGCAGGGACAGGGAGAATGGATTTTTTATTATTAATCAACACAAATATTTGTGAAATTTCTTTGTTGAGAATTGTTTTTATAATTGGATTGAAGTCAATAGTCTTCTGGTTATCATTTTCTATGCACACAAGTGAAAGCCATTTCAAATGCTGCTGCCTCATTGTGCTGCGAAGATGATTCTTTATAAGTTTCAGTTTTGAAAATGAGCATCCCCGTGTACAGTTGGTCACCATCATGCACATGAACACTCAGAATGCGATTTCAACTTTTGGAAACACAGATTTCAAATTGCCCGAAATTAGTTTGCTGTACAATGCAGAGGAATGCAAAAGATTATGTAACAGTTAATGCTATATGAAAGGAGTGTAAATTTGAAATACTGTACAAGAATAAATATTTTTAAATGTAATCATTGGGGATTAAGGCTGTGCAAATCAGCATGAAAATATGTTTATGGTAAGGAAACGTTGCATGCTTTATGGTTTGGGAGAAAATTATTTTAAAATATATTCGACATAATTAATTGGACATTAATTAGACATCGAAGAAGGAAGAAGAGAGATAATAGCATCACCTTATGAATAAATTCATTGACTGAAGATATTATAACTACTTGTGTGAATCTAATGAATAATATACATCCGTTATATACGACAACCTCTGGAAACAGGCGAAAACCAGTTGTAATCAGACTTCTGCACTAACTGGAATCTGCCGCAGATTCCAGTTAGTGCATTCAAGGGCATCTCGTGGGATGCATGATGACTCTTCCTATGATTAAAGCCATCCCCTTTCAAAATCAGTAGGCAATGGCATAGCACCACGTTATCTAATGCCATAGAGACCATAACAAAACCAACTCCAAAAACTGCTGTTAATGGAAGTCTTGCAACTAGGTGGAAGGAAGGGGACAGTGAACTTTTGGGTGTGACATTTTGCAATGCTGCTTGTATAGCACATGATCAATGCAGTTGGAGGAATTTGTTGGTGGCTACACAGCCCCTCAAGGAACTGTGTGACTGGAAGAAGAAGACAACACAGAGAGTCTCTCACATTTTTCATCAAGAACCATGTAGTGCTTGAGATGCTTGCATTCATTTAGAAGGTCACCATAATCAAGGTCTTTGTCATACACATTAGCCAGATGCTCACACTTTTTGTTTAGCTCATCAGAACCAATCGTTTTTAATTGACCGAAGAAGGAAAACAGATTTCCAATCCACGAATAAGCTTCTGCACGTTTTGACAGATCAGAGTTCAAAGAGTCCAGAACAGAGAGGAACATTTCCGCCTTGAATTTTTTAACCTTTGTTTATAAGTATCTCTTCTCGTGATCTATCATGTCTACTAAGACGTACACTTCACTTTTGTCCCCTTTTCTTCACATCTCTATAATCCGAATCTGGACACCTATTCCTGGCCTTCAGTTCACTAAACTTCATATTCACTAAATTTGTCTCTAATTTCCTGAAGATAAGTTTTCAGAGACTCAAGAAGATTCTTGGCAACAAGTATGTCCATATCTTTAGACTGCAGGAACTTACTTGTTTTGTTAAATCTTTTGAGAATGTCATTCTTCCAAAAAATTGTCAGAAAGATTGTTTCCATGTTCTCCATTCTCTCACTTAATCCTTCTGCCTCTCACCTTGTGTTCACTTTCTGGTTAGTGTCAGCTGATAAAGAATCCAGTGCGTCTTTAATTTTTTCGAAACCTTCATGCAGAGCATGGACAGCATCAAAATGTGATAACTATCTTGTGTCATTCGCTTGAACACAACATGATCTTTTCCTAAAGATGATGACAGAACATTCCATCGATGCGTAGAAGCCGAGAAAAAGGAGTACAAACGCTGAACAAAGTCAAAGAAAGAGACAACACTGCCACTTTTACTCCCACCAAATTCAGACTCTGTCCAGCACAGGGGACATAGATGGCCAACTCATTTAGTTGACGGATCCGTGCTTGCAATCCAATATAGTGTCCAGACATATTTGAGGCATTGTCGTACAATTGACCATGGCAGTTTGATATCAAAATTTTGTTCTCATTCACAAAATCTATAACAGTGCCTGCTAGATTCTTTGCTCTATGAGAAAAGATGGGATGAACTTGAGGAAATGCTCCACAGGCTGACATCCTTGAATGTCATCATCATCAGTCATTTTCAATTCACTGCAGGATGAATGCCTCTCTCCTTCAAATTTCCAGTTCCTTTTGTTTTGTGCAATGGACATCCACTGGACACCCACAAACTCCTGAATCTCATTTGTCCGTCTCCATTGTTGTCTTCCAGGTTTTCTTCTAGCTCCTCTTGGGTACCATTCTGTTATTCTCTTAGTCCATCTGTCATCATGTCTTCGAGCTATGTGTCCTGCCCAAGACCATTTTAGTTCTTTAGTTTTGATAAGAATGTCCTTTATTTGAGTTTTCTGCCTAATCCATGTGTTTCTCTTCTTATCTAACAGTCGGATTCCTAATATAATTCGTTCCATTCTTCGCTGTGTAGTTCTCAGCTTTTCTTCCATTCTTTTGGTGAGCGCCCAAGTTTCACTATCATGTCATGGTGGGTAGTATAAATTGGTTCATTATTTTACATTTCAGACAAATTGGGATATTGCTCCTCAGTATGTGACTATATTTCCTGAATGCTATCCATCCAAAATTTATTCTTCTCTTGACTTTCAGCCATTTATCATTATTACAGCTGATGACTTGTCCCATATAACTCCACCTTTTCAATTACTGCTCCTTCAATCATTATTTCCCTTTCTGTGGCATACTTGTTCATCATTACTTTTGTTTTAGCCATATTCATCTTTAGTCCAAAATCCTTACTAACTGGGCATAACTGATTAAGATTTTCCTCTAATTCTTTGGGATTGTGGCTTATGACCACAATGTTATCTGCAAATCGTAAATGGTTTAGGTACTCTCCATTCACATTGACTCCTTTCTGTGACCAGTCTAATCTTCTGAAAGCTTCCTCAAGGGCAGCAGTAAACAGCATCGGAGATATTGTGTCTCCTTGTCAAATTCCTTTCTCAATTTTAAATTTACTACTGTCTTTGTCTAGTTTAATAAAGGAGGTAGCGTTCTCATATATTTTCTTAAAAATCATAATATATGGGGTATCTATGCCTTGTCTTTCCAGTGCCCAAAACATTGCTTTATGCTGTATGGAGTCAAATGCCTTTTCATAATCCAGAAATGCCAGGCATAATGGTGTTTTATATTCATTTGTTTTCTCCATTACCTGTGATATTACATGAAGGTGATCCATAGTTGAGAATCCTGTCCTAAAGCCAGCTTGCTGTTTTGGTTGATTATCAGCAAGTATTCTTTCTAATCTGTTAGTAATGACCCTTGTGAACAACTTTTAGATGTGGGATAACTAGCTAATTGGTCTATAATTCCCAATTTCTGATTTATCTCCTTTCTTATGCAGCAAAACTATGATTGCATTATTCCACTCCTTAGACATCAAACCTTTTCTAATGCATTTTGTGAAGAGTCTTTCCAGCTTTTGTCTCTCTTCCTCCCAATTTTAACAACTCATATGAGAACGCTATCAAAATATATGAGAATGCTACCTCCTTTTATTAGACTAGACAAAGACAGTAGTAAATTAAGTTACTTTTAGTAACTTCATCTTCCTCTAGGGCTTTCTGATTCTTCATTTTCTTCAACATATGTTCTACCTCACAGGAAGGATATTGGATATGTCATATGTGTTACTAATTTGCAATCCATCTTCCCCACTCACTGCTGGCATCATTCCCTCACTCCTTGCATAATTCTCTATTTTATTCTTCTGCTATTTGAATTATGCCTTCTCTGTTATTTATAAGTACACCATCGCTATTCTTCAGTTTCAGTATTATTTGTCTTTCTGTATTACTGCTTTGGGATTGTACTCATGGCTGCTGATTTAAGTCCTTTGTTTTCCCTTAATGCTTGTTCTACTTTTCTTGTGTTAAATCTTCTTATGTCCTCTCTGAGTCTCTTTCTGATGGCTTTGCATAACTCAGTATACTCAATTTTCTCCTTGTCAGTGTTTATCTTGCTCTTCATTTGTCATCTTCAGTTTATCATGACAAGTTTTAGTCAAGAAATGTTTCTTGACTGATTTTTTCTTCTTTGGATTTCTTTTTACCTATAAATTTCTTGGGCTTTATCACTTTCAGAAAGTTGTAATATTCCTCGTCGATATCTTGGTCCTGAGCTGTCTGCAGAAGCTCAAACTTTTCTTAAGTTCCAGTATTCTGCTTTTTCTCCTCTTCTGTTTTATCTCAAAGACCTTCATATTATTTACTCAAGTCAGTTTTTTTTCTTTCTTTTCTTACATCTATAGCAAGTGTGCATCTTACCATTCTGTGATCACTTTCAACATTTACCTTTTTCGGGACGGTAACGTCGTTCACGATATATCTCTTGTTAGTGAGGATGAAGTCTATTTCATTAGTTGTTAATCCATTTGGGCTCTTCCATGTCCACTTTCTCTTCGCCCTTTTCTTGAAAAAAGTGCATTCCTCGAGATTCTGCAAATTCCACAAGTCTTTCACTGATTCCAAAATTTCCTATAGTTCCCCTTTCTGTGCTGTTTTGTCTCTTTCCAACCTTAGCATTGAAGTCCCCCATAATAGTAGTGTAGTGGATTTTCTGCTCATCTAGAAGACTGTCAATTTTGGTGTACATTTCTTCAACCTCTTCATCATCATGGCTCGATGTTGGTGCATAAATCATTATAACCTTTAGCTTGTACATCTTAAAAATCCTGAGTAGTAGTCTTGACACCCTTGGTGATGTACTTTTGAAATCCAAAATGTTGTTTTTTATATCTTTATGGACCTAGATGCTTCCGTAGCCAGGTGGGCAGGATCGGCAGTGCGTAGCACATGCTTCTTGATTAGACCAGGGTTTGAGCCTGTGACCACCAAATATGAAGGATGTGGAAAGGTCAGGGAATGACCACCGCATATCCGCAGAGCAATAGGGCCTTAGTTGCTAATGCTCCTAAAAAAAAACCAAATAACAATAACAAACTTTATGGAACAGAAAGCCAACTCCACCTTCACTCCTTTCACTGTTTCCATTGGTGTACAGCAGATTTCCACTTATGGCCATAAATATGCCATCATAAGCTTATAAGTGATTCATTTCTTCTTGTTTCAGCCAAACCGATGATATTCCAATTCACATTTTATAATTCCTTTTCCAGCTCTAATATCCTCTACATGTTCGTTGCCACTTAGATGACGTAACAGGGCTTACCATTGAGAAGGTGTGCATGAGTGGATTTTAGTGAGATGGGCCAACCGGACTTCTCCTAAATCTTCTGAGATAGAAAGATATCGGATCCATCAGTGTTTTAGACTGTGTCTGATAACACACAGAATACCTGTTCCCCTCTAAGCCCCCGAATGTACCGGACGGTAAATATCATTTGATCAATGTGTGAGATGTCTGGAGTGGAATCCACACTTATTAAATAGTACTTCGACTCTTTTTATTTCTTCCAAAATGGCACAAAGAACATGTTGTCCCATTAAATCGATAAATTCCTCACAAATGTTTGCTGATAGATATGATGGGTTTCCCTTTCCAGCATTTCCATACAGTTTGAGATGCTCTTCCAAAAAAAGGGTCAAATTCACTGAACAGCTCTAGAATACCTAAAAAGTTTTCATTTTTTGTCGACCCAATAGTTTCATTCTCTCCACGAAATGCCAAACCTCTGGAGGCAAGAAAACAAATGACAGAAATCACACGTGTCAACACTTTATGCCAGTACTCCTGATCTGAGTGATGATGTTTGATTAATAAAGAATCTATACATCTAGTTTCTTTATGCCAAATCAAATATGCCATCATGCACTTCCGGTGTTCTTCTACATTTTTATGTTCTACAATAAGATTACTGTGTTTCCAATCATTAAATCCTGATGTGATAAAGGGAGATTCTTTATTGGGCAATAAATATGGTGAATAGAGTAACCATTCATGTTTTACACATTTACCATTCTGCAGTTCACGTTTGAATCCATTCTTTGATAAATACCGTGTCTGAGTTCTCTCACCTCTGGCTCCATTGTACACTCGACTTGAGTTCGAAAGGTTTCAATCATGATTCTGACATGATGTCGGCCCACTACAAATTCAGTAATCCCCTGTATTAGTATTCTTAATGTCCCACAGTCCAGAATCTGTGAAGTGAATCACAGACTCGGGACACTCCTTTGCCATTACAGATTCGTGTATTTCTTCTTGTGGAATGTTAGCATCAGGATAATGGTATGTCTAGAGCTGGATGATCAGATGCAGGAGTGGATGTAGATGGCGATGCTGTATTTAGAGGAGCAATACTAGTAGCTGCTGTTGCACCTGGGCTAAACCAAGATGTTAACTTTGGAAGTTTGCTCATTTTCTGCTTCTCTTCTTCAGCTCATTTCCTCTTCTGTGCTCCATTCATATAAGTATGCTTCATTTCATCTGGAAAAAATATAAATATTTTAAAATTTTTTTACAGACCGTATTGCTGTCTTTGGAAGTTGGAACATTAACAATTTATAATAAAATAATGATGGTATATCTTGAAGGCTCTTTTCCATGACTTAACTTTTTTCTAGCCCCCTTTTTTCAATTATTTTATGAGTAAATTCAAACCGATAATCAACATTAATCAGTGTTGGTGATAAATTCACCATGGGCCCCTAGAATTGTGGGGCCCTGTGTGCCCATGCATTAAGACGATATTGGTCGCAATTCTCTGGACTACTTAATTTTCTTTTTGGCAGCAGCATATGAGTAAATACAAATGAAAGAACGTTGTGTTTATTTTTGTTTACAAATGACAATCGAAGTTCTGAAAACATTCGCTAAACATTAAACAGTTTTAGTGAACATTCTCAGTCAAGTGTTTCATGATCTTGAAACTCTGAAACGGTCTAATTCATCTTATTATCAGTGAATCACTAATCTTAATAAATAATACGTAGACAGTTCCATGATCTAATGATTTTCTTGATGTCTTTGGAGTGCCATGAAACTATCCATCTAAAAAAATACCTGCACCTTGCACAATCATTGCTAAAATTGTTAAGAAATTGAACGGCCAATCCAAAAAGTAATTTGCTGATTCATGGGTGGTTTGTTGGATTTTCTCATTTTCTTAAACATAATTGGAAAATGGCTGGTGCTCACGCTGTGAGGTTCAACTGTAAAGGCTTATAACATCCTTCTCAGTGATGTTAATCATTGGGAAAGATGCCAAGTTAGAAAAGTGAAGTGCAACTTGTTATTTGTAGACCCAGCTGCATTTTGGTAACGAATGGTTTGAATATGAATAAATATTCAAAGTTAGAAGTAATTATTAAAAATCAAATAAATCAAATATTTTCTTAAATACCTTTTTTAGCATATTAAAAAATTAAAAAGAATTAACCTTCTGTTTTTCTTGTTTTCAGAAATTCACTCTGTTCAATCCTGTTTATGAACGCCGCTGGAATCTGGATAAAAGTGCAGGAATGGCCTCCATTGAAATTGAAAGAAAGAGACAGCGTGATGTTAAACGTCGCAAAAAAGAAGAAGAATCTGATAAACAAAAGCAAGAATTGATACGCGCAGAGAAACAAAAACATAAAGAACTAAAAGAACTTGATGAATTACCAGTAGTCTCTCCCACGCCAGCGTCAGTAACACGAGATGATAGTCCAGAGAGTTCAAAAGGAAAAGGAATAAAGCTAACTCTTTTGAGTGATAAACAAAAGTTTGAAAAGCAAAAGCAAAAAAAAATTGAAGAAGCTAAAAATGCAAAAGATGCAAAGCCTGTACCTGTTGTGTATATTGGTAAAGCCCCAAATTTTCGCTCAATGTTAAATGCTAAGCATGATGCCAAATCATCTGGATTTGGTAAGTTTTCATGGAAAAAAGAAAATAAAGATAACTCTCCTGAAGATAAAACATCAAATATCAGTAATTCTAATTCAGATATTAATCAAGACAAAGTAACTTCTTTTCCTGAGATTGGTAATAATAATGCTATTGAAATTAAAGTTACTAATTCTGAAACCTCAGTTACTGTTCCTGAATCTTTGCCAGTTCTTCCTCATGTTGTCTCTAGCAAAAATAATTTTCCTTTGAGAAAAAAGAAACAACAATCCCTACGAACCTTTGGTCCAGAGCCTTTACCTCAATTGCCTAGTAATACATTCTGCTCCGATAAATCCTCTCAACCCACTGGTTTGTTACCATCGGAAACAGATATTGCTAATGCATTTGCTGGGAAATTTTCAACAAATGATGAGAGTGATAATCAGTGTTTAGCAAACCAAGATGTTAACAGTAATATTGCCAAAAATTGTGCATCCAGTGAGGAGGTGCTTGGTTATCATTCATCTGATCGAGATCTTAATCCTGAAAAAAAATTAGTATCATTTGCTGAAGAAGCTAGTATCAACAATGATAATAAAGATGAAAGATTACTCCCTACGGCAGAATCTTTCCCAGCTTTTCCATCTATGACTCCCCAAAAAATTATGGAAGTTGAAGAAAATAGCATAACTTATGGGCCTCAGTTACAGAGTGATATCACATGTACATCTCAAAATGTTAATCAAACTGAACTCTTCCCATCATATGCAGATGCTGCTAGTGCATGTGATGGACATTCAGAATGTGAAATGAATTCCAATCAAACAGTAAGAAATGAAGCAGATGATACTGCTGCAAAACTTCTTGAAACAAATGAAAGATTAACTGATGAGCTAATTCAGTTATCCCATGAAAACCAAAAAGAAACAGTCGCTACTCTTATTAAAACCAACATCTGTGTTAACACTTGTGAAATTTCAAATCCTATTTCTGAAAACACTATTACTCTTTCAGAATCATTGCCAGTTTCTTTACCTGTTGCACAAGATAAGCAGAAATCAATTGCTATTATGGGATCTTTTCCAATTCCTTCACTTGTTACACGTCGCTTTCCTTGTAAATTACCTCTGAGTTTATCTCATAAAGACAAAAAAAAAAAAAAAAAGACCATCATCATCACTGAAGAGTTATCTGAAAATTACACAGAAAAAAGAAATTTAAAAAAAGTTGGATCTGTTAATAATAATAAGCAAATGAAGAATTCTAAAACTGGTAATGATTTACTGCTTTTATTCAAATTGACAAGACCACCTCCACCTCCCCCACCATCAGTAAGGGGTGGTGGTATGCCACCTCTTACTGAAGAAGAACAAGACCTGTTGTTATTAGGCATTGACAAAGAAGATATGGAACCAATTGCCATACCTAGACCTCCACCTAGTGTAATTAATAAACTGTCTGATTCTGAGAATTGTGCTGTTGAATTCAACAAAAAGTACCTTTACCAAGAAAACATTTTTTGTACTGACGGTAATGAGAATGGCCAGCCAACAAATCAGACTTCTTCAAGTGTGCTCCCTTTATTACATAGTAATGCAGAAAAAAAAGATATTTTGATTAAGAATTTGGAAGATGATAAAAATGATTCCAGTCTTTCTTTACCTACAAGTACTACTGATTTGTCCTTAAAAGAAACATCAGATGTGAAACCTCATAGACTGTTAGATCCCCTTTCTAGTGTTGATACTTCTCAGATACCAGTGTGCTTTAAATTTGATCGCACTTGTGAATTGCCATCAAGTTCCTTGGATTGTGCAGAACCTGTGGAAACTGCTACTTTTCAAGGATGTGAAATATTGAATAAGATAACTTGTGATGTACTATCAGTCAGTGATAAAACAGATATTGTTTCACATACAAGTATGCAAGTACAACACATTAAAAGTGAATTACCATCTAGTTCATTAGATTTTTCTGAGATGGTTCAAACTTCTGATTTGGAAAGTAATGTAATGCAATCATCATCTGGTGATTCAGGTTTAATGAATAATGACAGTAATATCACTTCACTGAAACCTGGTAATTATTTAGATTTAAAAAAAGAATTGAAACAAGATTCTAGCTGCAACAATAGCTCATCAGATAGGTGCACTTCAGAATCATCAAATTGCTGTAAAAGTAATGGTGGACAATTTTTTTGTGAAAATGCTGGTGATAATTTCAAACTTCAGTTAGGGTCACAGAATATGCTAAACATTAATAATGAATTACCATCAAGTTCCCTAGATACTGAATTGTTTAAAAATGTAAATATTAAAGGTCATGAAGCAGTAAATGAAATTGCAAATGAGGCGGCTTCTGTACACACTGAAAATAGGGTTGTAGATGAGACAGTAACTCATATTAACACACAAAAGGAACTGTATACAAAACGAGCTGAGTGTAATGTTGAAGCCAATAATTTTCTCTTAACCAGTAAGAGAGATCATAATGAACTGCCATCTAGCTCATTTGATTTCACAGAATGTGTTGAAGTTCCAACCCTTCAGGTTTCTGAAACAGAAAAAAAACTAACAAGTCAGATAGTTTCAGTGAATAATGAGCCTATAACTGCAAAAACTGTGATATCTTCTTCTAGCCCAGAAAGTAATCCGAAATTAACCGATGAACTTACATCTTCGGCTTTGTATATATCTAAACCAAAATATAAAAAGAAATGTGCAGAGTCAAATTCAAGTCAAGAAATTACATCATCTGCCGTAAGTAGTACGTCTTATGAATTAAGACCACGTCAAAAGAAGGGAACAGAGATACTGCCAAATACTAGTAAGAAATCTAAAGTTAATGGTAAGAAGAAGTTACCACCCACTTTTGAAGATGTTGCTAGTAGCAGTGGCAGTTTGGGTAAGCTATATAATTTTTATTTAACTAGGTTAGGTTAGAATAGAAGAGTATTGAAATGAACAGTAATTGTTTTCATTAAAAGTTCAAGAATGGCAGTTTATATTTAGTTAAATAAAAATATTATAAGTGTTAGAACTGTACTTCAAGTTTAGACAGCTATGGAATTAAATCGCATCATAGCTAGAAATGACTAAACTTATCTTTTAAACTGTATCTTTTTCATTTGGGTACAGTAAAGAAAATAAATTAGACTCATAACTTAAGATACAACTTGAAAATATTTCTGAGGTAACCTGAGCTTTTTCTGTTTATGCCAACTGAGGATGCTTGATTGTGGTATATTTAAGGATGCTTGATGGTGGTATATTTGAGGATGTTTGAATGTGGTATAATTGTAATATTGATATCTATTGTATCAATTGGTATTTTTTGCCTTTTTCTAGGGATTTCATCTGATTTAATTGATGTACAAAAGTATACAATAAGAATCATCTTAGATTATCTTTGAGGTATTTTTAATTTGTATTTTAACATATGAGTTTAGTTTATTTATTTTCTTTATCATACCCAAATAAAAAAAAATATACAGTTAACAAGGTGAGATTGATAACTCATGAAGTTGACTGATGACAAGTTTTTGTCCTTCTTCAAACTCGTGTAAGTAATATCTGTTATGTTTTATCAGAAAAGGTGATTCACCCCCCCCTCTCAGTTAATTAACATTAATTAAGTAATACATTGATGTTTCAGGCTCTTGGCCAAATTCACAGCTGATGATTCAGAATAACTAAGATACATTTTATGGTGCAGCTAGTTAAGAGTAAAAACAGTGTTTTCTATGTATCCTTTTTAGCAGCGATAGCAAACCTTTTCCAGCATGCACACTAAAAATAAGATGAAACAAAAAAATTTTCATGTGCCATACAAAAAAAAAAAAAAAAAGATTAAAATTTGTTGCTGCTATGTTTCTTCAAGTTGGTGATGGCTTGGACAACAGCACGCTCTCTCTCTCTCTCTCTCTCTCTCTCTCTCTCTCTCTCTCTCTCTCTCTCTCTCTCTCTCTCTCTCTCTCTCTCTCTTATTCTGCAGCTCTTGTAAGAATATCCCAGTGGCTTCCTTGATCCTGTCCATCTAGCTGAACTGTTACTTTCCGCTTCATTTTCCCTCTGTCTCAACACATTTTTTGCATGCATCATATGTCCAAAGTACAGTTGCTCTTGCTTGACGGTCATAGCCTAATGGGAACAGAAAGGCTTTTTTTTGATCTAGGACTGAAATTGCTTCCCTCACTGTTCACAATATCCTGACCAGCCTTCTCCAGATCCATAAGTCAAAAGAGTCTATCTTCTTCTTCTCACTCTTTGTCAATGTACAGCTTTTGCACTTGTACTTCACAGTCTAGGTCAGGCCTTTCGTTGTTTTCCTACCCTGAGTCAGTCTGATCTTAGTTTCTCCAATGCATTATCTGAGCCTAAGAGAATAAAATTATCTACTAATGCAACTTGAACTTCAGTGCTAAACCTGTTGATCTTCTCGAATGACCTAACTTTTTTCTTAATGTTAGTATGAAGGGAGTATCAAAAAGTTCGTACCTTGACCTAGATAAAACATCAGTAGGAAGATGCCATTTTTAATATAAGTTGTCTACATATTCAATAATTAACATGGGAAATTTCACTTCCATAGGTGATCGTACACCTGAGGTGGAGCCCAAAATCTGAGGAAGGATGCTATGGTTGACAAAGCGGAGTATCAAGCAGTGATCAAGTTCCTGCATTTGCAGGGCAAGAAAGCTCAGGAAATTGACAAAGAAATCAAAACTGTGTATGGGCAGAATTGTCCATCATATGACATGTAAAAAAGTGGAAACAGGAGTTCTAGTGCAGTCGTACAAGTGACTTTGATGAGCCAAGAGAAGGTAGGCCATCAACAGTGAGACTGTTGCAAAGGTTGAGCAGGTGGTGCTGAGTGACAGGCGTGTGACAATTCATTTCATCGCAAATGCAGTGGGAATTAGTTATGGGTCTGCCCACAGCATTTTACATGACCATCTGTACATGTCTAAGGTCTCTGCATGATGGATTCCAAGATTGCTAACACCTTTGTAGAAGCAATGTCGAATGCAATGTTCTCACCAATTGTTGGATTTCTGTAATGCGGATGTTGAGAACTTTTTTGATTGGTTGGTGACAAATGACGAACGATGGGTGTACCAGTATGATCTGGAGACTAAAGTCATGTCAAAGCACAACTACTCCCTACCGAAGCAGGTGATGTCCATGTTTTGGCACAGAAAAGGAGTTATCCTGAGAGACTACCTACTTCGTGGTTCCACACTTACTGGAGAATACTACAGAAATCTTTTGAAAAAGTTATGCAATGCTTTGAAGGTGAAAAGTCGTGGAATGTTAATTAATGGTATCCGTCTTCTGTCAGACAATGCACTGGCTCACATGGCCATTGGCACCACTAACTTTGTTGCCCAGTGTAGCTTCAAACTACTGTAGCACCCACCCTATTCTCCTGACCTAGCACTGTCAGATTTCTTGTTTCGAGAAATGAAGAAACCATTGCGTGGATGCCGCTTTGATTTCTCTCATGAAGTCATCAATGAAGTGGAATCGTGGTTTCAAGCAAAAAGTGCAGACTTCTATGATAAAGGCATTAAACAACTGATCCATAGATGGGTGAAATGTGTTACTGTACATGGAAAGTACATAGAAAAGGATTAAATTCCTGTGAGACTATTATTTCTCAGAGACTATTATTCAGGGCTATTATTTCTGGGTAAGGATATGAACTTTTTTATGCCCCCTCGTATAAATCCAGATGTTGCACTTTCTTTTTTACTTTCTTAAGAAGCTTTATCATTTATTCTTTGGTTTTCGTCTATAAGGTGGTATCATCTGCTTATTCCAAGCTGTTTGTACTTTGTTCTCCAATCCCCATTCTAGCTGCCAATTCATCCGATCCTGTCATTCTTATAATATACTATTTGTATCAGTTAAAGAGGTGTAGAGACAAGATATAACCCTTCCTTGCTTTCTTTCCTATACTAAACTAGTCTGTCTCACTAAATTCCATTCTCGTGATAATATCTTGTTCACCGTAAAGACTGCATAAGAAGGATTAGATTTTCAGGCACACAAGTAGAATGGAATGTAGTAGTAGTAGTGGCATGCAGCATCAGCCAAAAAAAAAAAAAAAAAAAAAAAATTACAAAACAATCCCCTCTAAATATTTGTCCAGTTCCTCCTTAAATTTATTTAACCTATCAACTTCCACGACAGATGGAAGTTTGTTCCAGCAATTAACCACCCGCTGGCTATAGGCAAATTTCCGCACATCTATTCTACATCTGTCCTTCCTCAATTTCAATTTATGCCCCCTTAGGTTTGTAATCTAAACAAGTGGACGAATCCCATCAGAATTCAGTGTGCTCAACTCATTCAAGGCCTTATATACCTCAATCAGATCACCTCGCAGGTGCCTAGTCTCCATCTGCTTCAATTTGCAGAACTTAAGCCTCTCCTGGTAAGAGGATCCCTTCATTCCCCTCACCAATCTTGTTGCACTTCTCTGTACAAGCTCAAGCAAATCTACATCCTTCCTAAAATGAGGCCTCCAGACCTGCACGCAGTACTCAAGGTGTGGCCTGACCATTGCCTTATACAGAGGGACGATCACCTCCTTTTCCCTGCTAACAAAATTCCTGTATATCATTGACAACACCCCATGACCTGCCCTGGCAGCCTGTCTGCATTGCTCAGAAAACTTCATATCTGACTGCACAATTACTCCCAGGTCTTTTTCATTTTCTACCTCCTTATGTGTAGTACCACACAGTTGGTACATTTCTTTGGGGTTACTTTTACCCATATGCAGTACTTTGTTTAGTTGAAAAATTTAGGCAGATGGGCTTGAGAAGTGGCAACTTCAGTTACCACTTCTCAGTCCATTTGCCCAAATTTTCTAGATCCTGTTGCAGTAACACACTGCCATTACTGTCATTAACAACCCTGCCAACCTTTGTATCATCTGCAAACTTTGATACTAAGCCTGATATACCTTCATCAATATCATTGATAAATATACAAAACAACAGTGTACCCAACACCGAACCCTGTGGTACTCCACTAATAACATTAGTCTACGAAGAGCAGCACCCATTGATTACCACCCTCTGTCTTCTCCCACTCAACCATCCTTTTATCAATTGCAGCAACTTTCCCTTAATACCATTCTGCTCCAATTTGTATAATAGTCTTCCATGCGCAACAGTGTCAGAAGCTTTCCTGAAATCCAAGTATATGATATCAAAATTATTTTTTGCATCCAGTTCCTTTGTAACCACATCATAATAACCAATAAAATTTGTCAGACAAGACTTTCCCTTAACAAACCCATGCTGTGTCTGAATTATTGCTGCAGTCTTGTCTAGATAATCCTGCAATGCATCTTCAACCAGTGACTCCATTATTTTAAACAGAACAGAAGTTAAACATACTGATCTGTAATTACACGTGTCACCCTTCGATCCCTTTTTGTGAATTGGGGACATATTTCCCCATCTCCAGTCCGTGGGGACCTCTCCTGAGTCCAAGGATGCTCTCATAATTATGGCTAAGGGTTTGCTTACTTCCTTTGCTGCCTTCTTTAATATAACTCCTTTAATATAACTTTAATATAGATCCCATCCACCCCCAGTGCCTTTCTTATGTTTAACTTCAACAATTTCTCCTCCACTTTGTTCTCAGTTATTACAAAATCATTAAGCACCCTATTACAATTTGATAACCTTGTGGCATTTTCAAACCTTAATAACTCATGCGTGAATGTAGATGCAAAATACTCATTCAATTTGTTTGCTATCTGAGCAGGATCATGAACAGCCGAACCATCGTTATCAAGTAGACCAATCAGATTCATCCCCTTCCTTTTAGAGTTTATATAAGTAAATAAATCCTTGCTGTTTTTCTGAGCATCCTTTGCCAAAGATTTCTCGTAATCTGCCTTCACCTGCCTAACCTCCTTTGTGACTTGATTTCAGACTAGCTTATATATATATATCATAGGCTTCTGTGTCGCCTAATAATTTATATGCATCCCATGCATTTTTCTTCTCTGCCACAGGTCTCATTAGTTCATTTGACAACCATTTAGGCCTAAACCTTGAAAAATATTTCTTAATAGGTACGAAACGTTTAGTAGCTTCCACTGTTAATTCCTTGAATTCTTCCCACTTAGAATTTGCTGTTGGTAACATCATCAGTTGGTCCCACTGTACAGAATTTAAAAACTGTCTTAGACCACTATAGTCACCTTTACGGAAGCAAAAATCCCTTCCTTTACTCCTGATGGTAATTATATCTTTAAGTACACTGTGATCACTGCCACCTAATGGTTCCTTTATCTGCAAATTCTTAATACACGAATGATCACTGCTGATAACCAGATCAAGAGTATTACCCTCTCCGGTTGCCTTTCGAACATGCTGCTGCAGAAAACAATCATCCAATAAATCCACAAAAGTCTTACTAGTGTGCAAGTGACCAACCCATAAATTCCAGTCTATATCTGGGAAGTTAAAATCCCCCATTATAAGACATTCTGATTTACTAGCCCACTCTATTTCTCTGTACAATTGTTCATTAGGCCTATAACACACTCCTACTCTTATTTTTTCTTTTGCAGTGCTTATGTCACACCAAACTGACTCAACAGTGCACTGTTAATCTACATCAACTGGATGCAACTTGATTTTATGTTTTTCTTAATTAAGAGAATAACACCTCCTCTCTTCCTATCCTGTCTATCCTTTCTGTACACGTACTCCCCAAATTCCAGTTCTGCATTCCTTATATCTCTGTGACACTACGTCTCTGCTATGTCAACAATATCTGCCTTTGATGTCTTGACCAACACTTCAAATTCATCAAATTTATTTACTATACTTCTAGCATTGGTATACATGTACCTATTCTTATTATTAGTTACCCTAACACATCCCATATACCCACCTGTTTCACGATGACTGCCATCAGTCCCTGAAACCCCCAACACCCCTCGCTCCACACCGCTGCTTATTATTCTGATAGAAGTACTGCAAGACTGACCTTCACCTCTGCCTGTGGCTACTTTTAACCTTTTAGTCTGTGAATCCCCCCAAGCTAGCAGTTTTCCAACCCACCTAACACTGCCTCGATAGCATCAGGAAATATTCTTACACCCTTTCTATTTAAGTGTATCCCATTCCTGTAGAAGCAGTCTTTCCTGTTAACAAGCACAGACCAGGCTGAAAAAAATTTTACCGCTTGAGCCTTGCACATTTCCTTCAGGGCGGAATTGATTGACACTCCCTCCTATCGTGTCTGGGCAGAATTGCAGACACTTTCAAATTTAACCCTAATTCATGACTTTTTTGCAACATTGACCTGTACTTGTTAAGTAAATCTGCAGATCTCCTACTCTTAATGTCATTGGTGCCAATGTGTACAACAATATCACCCTTTGTGCCCTTAAAAGATGATATATGCTTTACAACGTCATCAACCTTTGCCACTGGCAGACAGACCCTGGTCCTATTCCATCTATTCTTTTTACACAATATATTCCCTGTCTCCCTGACAATAGAGTCACTGACGATAACTATCTCCTGTGGGACCAGTGCATTCTGCCTTGGAGGTTGCCGCTGTGTTGCCTGATGCCCAGGAGTGAGCTCTGGCATTGAGTTGGGCAGCTGAGAGCTTGACAGTCCCCTCATATTAATTTCTTCGAGGGCATCTACCTTACATCTCAAGCTCTCATAGACACCCATCAGAACGCTGAGCTGATGCCTAATTTCTAGACACTCTTTGCACCTGGCACACACAAAGACATCCTCCTTGGCTAGATCATGTTCCGTTCCAGAGAGTTCGGCAAACATTTCACAAGATGCACATTTTTTAGGGTGTGTTGAGTTGGAGAATCGCCCCCCCCCCCTCAGTTCTGCCCCGAATCACAGCATTCCTGCCACTTTGTGCCCCTTTGGCGCCTCCGTAGCCAGGTGGGAAGGAGCAGCAGTGCGTAGCACACGCTTCTTGATTAGACCGGGGTTCGAGCCCGTCACCACCAAATACGGAGGATGCGGAAAGGTCAAGGAATGACCACCGCATATCCCGGAGCAATATGGCCTTAGTTGCTAATGCTCCTAAAAAACCAAACAACAACAACAACAACTTTGTGCCCGTTGCTTTTCTGCTCTAGTCTGGGGCATGATATTTTAAATTAATAAGATCAATAAATTTAATTAAATAATTGCCAATACTACACTATCTAATAGAATTCTAAATGCAGGGATGCGAATTATGCTATATAATTTTATGTTAGAGCTACCTAGTTACCACAATTAAAAATTTGAATTCCCTACCACTCTATACAAAAACAATGGCTGCAAGGTTTGAACGAAACAACGGTTTTATGTATATTAAGTAGTAATCTACAAAAACCCTTATCTAAATTAAAAATAAAAACAAGTAATATAAAAAAAAAAAATTTTTAAAGTCAATTCCTACTTAGGTCAACAAAGAAAAATTTTATTATAGTTACTTCTTATTAAATAATTACAATTAATATAAATATGTATATACATATGACAGAATCACAATATTAAGTGGCAAAATAGAAAGCGAATTTCCTTGCAATTTTCCATCTTCCTTTCTATATATGGTGTTGGACTATTATTTTTATTCACATGTTTCATTTTCCATTTTGTTCCCTCCTTGACTCAGACTAGAACCCAGAAGGAAAAAAGAATCTGAAAAAGAAATTTTTTTCCAGCGATCTACACACTTCGCCACTGACGGTATTTATTCCTAAATTTATATCCTGCTAAATATCTTATAGAAGAGAAATTTTTTTCTCCCATATAAAACTAAAATTAATTAATTAAATTTAATTAATGAATTAATATTTGAAAAAACTGTATTAACATCAAGTGTCATCCACTACAAGTTTAAAAAAATGTATTTGAACTTGAGTGGATGAATAACAAAAATTTATCAACAAATTATTGATTTTCGCAAGAATTGAACTCGCATTCTTCACCTTCACGTGAAAAATACTGAAATCCTTGCATTTTACCAATTGAGCTACTGCCTGTTGATTTCAATTTTATTCCTAAATTTATATCCTGCTAAATATCTTATATAAGAGAAATTTTTTTCTCCCATATAAAACTAAAATTAATTAATTAAATTTAATTAATGAATTAATATTTGAAAAACTGTATTAACATCAAGTGTCATCCACTACAAGTTTAAAAAAATTTATTTGAACTTGAGTGGATGAATAAAAAGTATTTTATTAACGATTGAAAATTTGAACAAGATATATAAATATATATAGGGAGAGTGTGAACTAATAGTAGGAATTGAATAACCAGCGTATCTAGAACTATATGGCTACTTATAAAGTTCAATATAAAATAACAATTAGGTAAATAAAATGGCAAAACACTTATCGCTTTTTCGGAGCATGTAATTCACAGCTGTAATTTTTAAAGAGAGTCAGCGCACTCTTTAATCAACTCCAATGTTTTGAGAAAACATTGGACCACTCATTTGAAAGGCTTACTGTTATCAATGGAACAATTGTTAATCTCCTTTTGTAATTTCTTGCCCTCTCCATTATCCCTGTAATGATTGATTACATTATCCCTGTAATGATTGATTACATTATCCATGTAATGATTGATCACTTATTCTTCCTCTGCTTCTCCTAAATACAGCCTCCTTATGTGATAAGGCGGCTGTATTAATATTTTCAGAAAAGTTTCCAATCTCTATATGATATGCAGCAACACTACCTTACTGGAATGAGGTATCAGGATAGTCATTGATTATTGGCACACTCTTTGGCATCATGCTTTAGTTTTGAGATGCACACCTGTTCTTTTCTTTTCCTTTGGCTGTGGGATTTTATTCCATAAGTACTGACATAAAACTGTTGGACTCCTGATTGTGTTTCTTCTGCCATTTTGTGCTTTTCAGTACCATGAGCTCCTTAGTAAATCCTTTGTTTGTAATTGATTCTCTGAGATAATTTGTTTTGTTATTTTTAATAATTTTATGAATTTTTGTTCAAGTAAATATTAAATAATAATTACTTAAATTTGTCTACAAAAATCTTATTGACTTTTAGGGAAATACCTTAAAAATTAATCAGTCAGTGGTGGGTTTTCTTTTGAAAATTACTGGACTGTATGTCAGGCAAAAGTAATCCGGTGGCTGTTCATCTCTTGAGGAACTGTGAAAGCAATTGTAAGAATTGCAGAACAATATCAAAAGGGAAGAATTTTGGGACTGTCCCTTACAAAAAATTTAGTAAGGGATGGGTCCAAAGTAAACTAAACTAAAAGACCATGTATAAATTAGTTGAAGGGGGGGGGGAGAACTTTAGAAAAAAAAAAACTAAATCAGAAGGGAGATGTTGTTTTTGAGATTGAACTGTAATCAAATTTCAAAGTACAGTTGATTACAGATCAGTCATATTTGTATTGTATATATATTGTACCTATTTTTAAATTAACTGGAAAGTAATCTGCTGTCTGAACTGTAAACAGTAAACAGTTTTAGGAAAAAGATTGGAATTCTGCTGAATTCACATAAGTTTAGCTTGATAATTTGGAATTAATGTTATGCCAGTTGTAGGTTCAGATCATGGCTTGTAATTGTAGATTTATATATATATATATATATATATATAGAAAACTCTATTTAATCTCAGTGTTATATACTTATATTTATTGCTAATGTATATATATTTATTAAAGTTTATATTTTCTTTTTTTTTTTTTATTCAAGTCTTTTTGTCCAATTATAAAATATGGCAACATTCCAGGAAATAACACACAAGAGTATATTATTTCCTGGAATGTTAGCAGGAAAAGAATATGTTATATTCTTGTAGTTATGGATGCAGTCAGCCAAACAGGAGAGTATTAAACTTGTGCATAGGAGAGACAAGTTAAGTGTAAACTCCAGCAGGAGACTTTTTAATCTGTTTACCTAAAATCACTGATGCATAAGGGACAATTTTTTTTTTAGAACAGTTGTCTTTTATGCATAATTATGGTATACAGTTATAGATTATAGTATTGCCTCATCTTTTGTATTTTTTTGCTTGGATTGATATCCTGTGCATACTCATTCACCAGCTGACATGGTCAAAAATGACTCCAGTTTTCTCTGTGACAGTATAATAGATTTGTCAAGTTGCTTGTTTCGAGAGGTTTGGGTTTGAATCCTGTTGTAGACTGAAGGAATTCTTAGTTCTCTTCAGTCAGGATTGTAGTTAGTCTTAGATAGAGTAGAGTATTTTAGCCTGCACAACTTGCAGAACTTATCATGAATACACACTTGTACAGACATAATACACTGGAAAATTATGGCTGATTTGCCATAAAACTAACAACTTTTCACCAGGTGAAGAAAAAAAAAATGCCCAATCTTATACAATTTGTCTACCATTCAGGTATTGTACAATTTTGGATAATAACAACAATAAATTATTTTACCAGCATATGTGGTGATGCACACAGAATAAGGTAAGAAAGTTAAGATAAAAGCTATGCAAAAAATTTACACTGTAATGGTTTTGACTTGCAGAGACAGCATGAGGAGCAGGAGTGCTTGCTATCAGTTTCTTTGGTTCTAATTAAAACCTTGACGTTTACAGTCCTGTCCATACCAAATTTGTAGTATGTGTGAGAGCCTTTTAGAGTTTCCAGATGGGGATGTTTTTATTTCAATGTGCCGTCATGAAACAAGATGACTAGAACTCAAATTATAAATACCACAACCCATTTTAGAAATACTTGTATTTTTTTTAAAACATTAATTCCACTTATAACTATGGTTTTGTCATATTCTAGGTCAGTGTTTCTCAACCCTGTAGTTCTCAGTAGTTCTCATACCCTGAAACGATACACGTGAGATTTTATATTCAAAATTAGAACTGTACCTTATAATATTTTATCTTCACTACTTTAATAAAAAAAAATTACAAAAAAGAGGCATGTCATAATTCCATGAGAAATCAGAACGAGAGTGATGACACCCACTTGGATTGATTGAACTGAATATTATTTTAAAACATTACTATTACAATATTTTTCACCAGTTGCTATAGTTTGTCCACATGTTATTGAGATATCTCTTGTTTAGCAGCATGCCTTTATTCAAGTGATTGCCAACCTTCTTAAAATTTTTAAGTTATTCCTTCATCTGCTTAGAATTTAAGTAATTCCTTCAGCTACTTAGAATTTAAGTCTCCTACAGTTCTTAGAAATGAAGCCATCAAGGCAAAAATTTCTTACCTTACCTAGACTGAAATAAGTTCAGTTGGAACCCTTGAAGAAAACACAAGGAAACAGTTTGGTCAGTCCAGTTGTGCATGTAAGTACTAAAGTTACTAAATGTAGGTATACTTTTTATGTTTCTGTTAATTTAACTATTATTGGAAGAGTACTAAAATGGATTACCCTTTTTTTTTGTTAGAATTGAAACATTAGATTCAGTAAAGGTAATTGAAGGTAAATTGAATGCGCTAATTTGAGCAAAACAATTTCAGCCACCCTTTCCTTTTAGAATTTGATTAAACTAGATTAGCTGCCTGTTATGTAGAGTAAGGTGTTAATTTTCTTAATTTTGTTAAAAAACCTAGATATTAACATAATTTATATGTTAATATCTTAACTGTTATAAAAATTATATTAATATATTAAATATTAACATTATCATCTTAGTTTATTTACAAAAATACAATGTAAATAGGGAAACAATATACATATAAGTATAAAATAAAGAAATTTACAAGTAAACAAGCAATTCTGGACTAAAATATCTGGTATAAGAAGTCTATTGAATGAGCAAATCTCTCTGTTTTGTGCTGTTTGGAAAATGTCAGTAGGAGATGTTGTGCAGATCATTAAGTATTTTGCTGATCTACTGCCAAAATTGAATTTTGGGTCTCCCTCATTTCCTATGGCCGTTCGTAGAGATCGAGTGTGATGAAGTGGGCTGCTGGCGGATGTCTGGGTTGGTGTCCTAGCCATCTCGATTGGCTTTTTTGGAGAGTTGTCGCCAAAGGTTCCTGTAGGCTTTCTTCTAAAATTGTTATATTGATAATATGGTTCCTCCAGGAGTGCCCTAATAAAGTTCTGAGGCAGTTAGTGCCAAAACTGTTGATACTAGAAACTTTTTTACTAGAAATGTTCCTGGTTTGTGCGCCATATAAGAATAATGAGACTAGTGATTTTATATAATCTTATTTTTGTATCTATAGTGATTAGAGGGGATTTCCATATATTGTTTAAAGTTGAATTAAATTGCAAAGCGTTATGCTTTCTTTTGACAATATCGTTTAGAGAGCCAATCACGATGCACCTAGGTATTGAAAATCTTTTACTTCTTCTAGTCTGTAAGTTTTGTTTAATTGAAGGTATCCTTCTAATTGGTTTATAAGAACTTTTGTTTTGCTGCTATTGATTTTTAATTCAAAGGTTTTTGCCATTTGGCAAAGCATGTCAAAATGTTTTTGTGCCGATGCAATGCTATTGTCAATATGCACAATGTTGTCTGCAAAACTCAAATCCTGTAAGGGAAATTGGCTTGTAGAATCCTGAATTCATCCCCTGTTAGCCTGAAATATGAAAAAGCAAAAAGGATATTAACATAAAATAATAAATTCAAAATAATTTTTTAAGAAATTAAAAATATCATGCTTTCAGATTTAAAAAAAAAAAAAAAAAAAAAGTTCCCTCAATTTTGATTTTTATTTTATAAAGATAAAGAATTTGGTCCAGGGACAATGATCTGAAAATCTGAAATATAATTTATTTCAATTTATCTTATGATTAATTATTAATTTGTGTTTTATTTGATTATTAATCTCCTAACCACATACACAATGCTAGTACAATATGAAAATATTTGGCTTTTTTTTAAATCTGCATAAAATAAAACAAATAAAAATAGCACTATAGTATTATCTGCTGACACAAGTGATACTTCAGTGCTATTTTTGTTTCAGAATTAATGGGAAAAACGTTAATTGGTATATTTGTTTCGGCATATAACCATGGTTGCTCGTGACTTGTTGCATGGTGAGTATAGGCCTGGCTGAGTTGAACTATGTCTTTTTTTCTCATTTCCGACCCTTTCTTTCTTCTTCTTGTTTTTTTTTCTCATTTCCGACCCATTCTTTCTTCTTGTTCTCTTTTCATTCTTCTTCTTCCATTCTTAATTGCTCTAAGCAGTGGCAGTCTTCCTTTTCTCCCAAGGTAAGAGAAGTTATGGCAAGTTATCTGTGAGGTGACTCCTGACTATAGCAGATGTGTAACTGTAACAGAGTTGTCATACATAGTAGAGAAGGAATTCATTCCTTCCAGGTCATTAGTAAACAAAATCCTCATGGGAGGGAGGAGGTAAAGAGGGATGAGATGTAGAATGAGGATAGTAATATGAAATGGCGAAGTTGGTGAAGGGATGGGAAATTGGAAAAAGGAGAAGGATAGGATAGGGGTAAATTGGATATGATACCAATGCAGGGAGGATAGAAGGGACCTTAGAAGTCATGATTTAAGTTTTGTATTACATCAAGAAATTAGGAGAAATTGGATTGCAGTAATCTCCAAAAAAAAAACAATTATGGAAGCTGTGGAAGAGGTTGAATATTTTACATGCATATCCATAGCTGCCAACTCTTCAGATTTGCAACAGAGAATCCATTTTCTTAATTTTGACCCATCTAGGTCTCATATACTTGCAAAGAGTTTCACTGCATTTAGTATTAGTAGTGACAATGATGCAAGAAAGCACACTTATAAAGCATCAGCAAAAAAAACTTCCCACATCATCTGTCCATCCCTCCAATAATTTATTCAAACACCACCCACTTCCACAACAACAGGCAGAAGTTCATTTCAACAAATCACCACCAACTGGCTGAAGGAAAACTTCTGCGCATCTATCTTGCAACATCCTACCTCAATTTTAATTTATGGTTGTCACATGTGTAGTCTGAGCATTCTTCTTTGAATGCCATCAGCATTAAACTTGCTCAGTCCTTTCAAAGCCTAAAAAATCTTAATCAGATCATCCTGCAGGTACCTAGTCTCCAGATGCTGTAATTTGCAGAACAAACCTTTCCTGGTTACACCACTGTTTTTTCCTTTGTCACCAATTTCATTGCCCTTCTCACACTCATTCCAGTAGATCTACACCTTTCCTAAAATAACGGCTTTAGACGTGTATGTACTCAAGATTTGGCCTAACCATCGCCTTGTACATTGAGATAACCACCACCTTATCTCTACTAGCAAAATTTCTGTATATTATTGACAAAACCCCATGGGTTGTCCTGGCAGCCTATTTGCACTGCTCAAAGATCATCACATCTGACTGGCTGATCGGACTAGCCGGGTGGGTAAAGCGCCTGCCTGGCAACCCAAAGGTCGCGGGTTCGAATCCCGCCTCGGGCTTGGATCAAAGTACTGCAAAAAACCTTGGGAGGTGCACTATGGCCACAGAAGCCGATGCGCCAATAACTACCAAAAAAAAAAAAAAAAATATCTGTCTGCATAATTATCCCCAGATCTTTTTCAATCTCCACACAGTTGGTACATTAATCTGGGATTGCTGCTATGTAGAGCAGTACCCATTGATTACCACTCTCTGTATTGTCCCACTCAACAATCCTTTTAAACATTGTAGCAACTTGTCCTTAATGTCATACTGCTCCAGTTTGTGTGGCTCCTCCGTAGCCAGGTGGGCAGGAGCAGCAGTGCGTAGCGCACGCTTCTTGATTAGACTGGGGTTCGAGCCCGTGACCACCAAATACGGAGGATGCAGAAAGGTCAGGGAATAACCACCGCATATCCCCGGAACAATATGGCCTTAGTTGTTAATGCTCCTAAAAACCAAATAACAACAACAAGCTCCAGTTTGTACAATAGTCTTCCATGTGCAACAGAATCAAAAGCTTTTCTGAAATCCAAGTATATGATATCAAAATTATTTTTTGCATCCAGTTCCTTTGTGACCACATCACAGTATCCCTTATAAAGTAACTTGCATTTGTAATTGTTACATCAACTGCCACTTCTCAGCCCATCTGCTTAAATTTTTCTAGATCTTGTAGTAGCATTCTGGTTAAAGAAGCATTGCAGGATCATTTAGACACAGCATGGGTTTGTCAAGGGGAAGTCTTGTCTGACCAATTTGATTGGATACTGTCATGTCGTCACAAAGGAACTGGATGCAAAAAATAATTTTGATATCATATACTTGGATTTCAGAAAAGCTTTTGATACTGTTGCACATGGAAGACTACTGTACAAACTGGAGTAGTATAACATTAAGGGCAAGTTGCCACAATGTCTAAAAGGATTGTTGAGTGGGACAATACAGAGAGTGGTAGTCAATGGGTACTGCTCTACGTGGACTAATGTTATTAGTGGTATCCCTTAGGGTTCGGTGTTGGGCCAATTGTTGTTTTGTATATTTATAAATGATATTGATGAAGGTGTATATCAAACTTAATGCCAAAGGTTGGCAGGGTTGTTAATGACAGTATGCTGCTGCAACAGTATCTGGAAAAGTTGGGTAGATATGAAGTTTTCTGAGCAGTGCAGACAGGCTGCCAGAGTAGGTCATGGGGGGTCTTGTTAATGATGTACAGGAATTTTGCGAGCAGGGATAAGTAGGTGGTTATCCCCTTGTATAATGCAATAGTCAGACCACTTGAGTGCTGCGTACAGGTGGAAGCCTCATTTTAGGAAGGATGTTGAGTTGCTAGAATGAGTAGAGAGAAGGACAGCAAGACTGGTGAAGGGAACAAAGGGGGTGCTGTTATGAAGAAAGGCTAAAGTTCTGCAGATTTCAGCTTCTGAACACTAGGCACATGTGAGGCAATATGATTGAGGTGTATAAGGCCTTGAATGGATTGAGCAGGCTTAATGCTGATGGGATTGCTTCCTCTTGCTCAGATTACAAACCTGAGGGGCATAGATTCAAACTGAGGAAAGACAGTTGTAGGATAGATGTGCAGAAGTTTGCCTTTAGCCAGCGGGTGGGTGATTGATTGTTGGAACAAACTTCCATCTGTTGTTGTTGTGGAAGTTGATAGCTTAAATAAATTCAAGGCAGAACTAGACAAACATTTGGAATGAATGGATCAGTGAAATGGGAAGGGTTTTTTTTTGGCTGATGCTGTATAAGCTTGCTTTCTTGCATTGTGTACCTCTACTAATGCTAATTCCTTGATTGCAATTATTAACCACCCTGCCAGTCTTCATATCATCTTCAAACTTAGGTAATTCCTTGGTGGAATTCCACTAATGGGCCTCAGGCTTCCTTGTAGCATATGGGTAATAATAATAATAACAACAACACTTATCTACAAAGACTAGTGTCCATTAATAACCACTCTCTGTCTTCTCCCACTAAACCATCCCGTTACCCTTAATACTACGTAGCTCAAATTTGTATCAAAAGCTTCCCTGAAATTCAAGTATATGATATCAAAATTATTTTTTGCATCCAATCCCCTTGTTATTGCATCATGGTGTCCGATCAGATTATTCAAACAAGACCACCCCTTAACAAATGCTGCGACTGCAATTATGCATTTGCAGCATAATTGCATTCCTGTCTAGAGATGGTTCTGCATTACGTCTTTAACCATTGACTCCATTATCTTCCTTCAAATAGACATTAAGATAGCTGGTTTGTAATTACTCTTGTCACCTTTTATTCCCCTTTGTGTGTCGCACATCTCCAGTCCATAGGAACTTTACCCTGAATCCAAGTATGCTCTCCTAATTATTGCTAAGGGTTTGGCTACCTTCTTTGCTGCTTCCCTTAAAATAATCAGATAGATCTCATCCACACCAAGTGCCTTTTATATGTTTAGCTTAAGCAATTGCTCCTCCACTTTCCTCTCAGTTATCACAAAATAATTCAGCTTCCTGAATAATTTGACACACTTCTGGCAATCCCCATCCCAAAATGTGGGAATGCAGATGTAAAATGCCTATTCAGTTTGTCAGCAACCTGAACAGGATCATCAACACTTGAACTGTCAACACCAAGGGGACCAGTATGATTCAACCCCCTTCCTTTTACTGTGTTTCTTTGCATTCTTTGTTAGAGAACTTCTCATAATATGCCTTAATTTGCATCCCAAGTACAGTCGGTCCTCGTATAACACGTGTTTGCATTACACGAATTCGATCGTACACGATTTATAAATAGGGGAACGTTATCTTATATAACACGAACCGATTCGCTTATACACGATTCGCCTTTGTGTTTACAAGAAATGGCAGTCGAATGCGGAATCACCCCAACTGAACGTAACACGATAGGAACGAAGAAGATTCTGAAAATGTATTTATGTGTTTTATATCAGTGAAGGGGAAACACATTTCACCATAATAACGTAAAAACCAACACAATTCCAGCTATCGATATAATCGCAAATGCAATTAGATGGAGTTTACTACCAGTTTATAACAGATTCCGCTAGCAGAAACGCAACTGGAAATTGTTTTTATTGTTTTATGGTAGTAACCCCCAGAAATGTTCTTTAGTAAAATGTGAGGTGTTAAGTGTATCTCGGCCTTTACGGTGTTGTTTATTCAGTTGCTATACGCGCGCAGCTTTGTTTATGTGTATCAAGCGTGCCACCTCGTTTGTAATTGTGCTTTATTCCCTAAAAATTAGTAAAATACTTAAAAGGTGTGAAAAGGAAGCGTCCTGGCTAAGAAACTGCAGATTCAGAGAGAAAAAAAAAGAAGCAATATCGATAAACAGAGGCGGACTGAGTCAAAAATTCTTACCCGGGAAAATTTGTAGTGGCCTCATACTACGGTTTATGGCCAAAATCACACCAGCCTCCGGCCCGCCGTGGTTTCCCCCCGTAAGGCTTATGGCCAGTCCACCACTGTCGATAGTGAAAAAATATGAAACTGTGAAACGCTTTGAGCGAAATGAAAGACCATGTGATATTGCACGTGCTACAGGCCTAAATGAGGCAACAACGAGAATTAGAAAGAATGCAGAGAAAATAAAAACTTTCATAGCAGGAACAACTCAAAGTGTAATTTTTTTTTTTGTTAGTGCATCGGCTTCTGTGGTCATAATGCACCTCCCAAAGGTTTTTTTGCATTTTACTCTGATCCAAGCCCAAGACAGGATTTGAACCCGCGACCTTTGGTTTGCCAGGCAGGCACTTTACCCACCTGGCTAGCCCCGTCGGCCAAAGTGTAATTAAAATCTATAAAATCTTAAACGCTTTGAGCGAAATGAAAGACCATGTGATATTGCACGTGCTACAGGCCTAAATGAGGCAGCGCGGAGAATTAAAAAGAATGCAGAGAAAATAAAAACAACTTTCATAGCGGGAACAACTCAAAGTGTAATTAAAATCCATTAGATTAAGACACAAGAATTGGAAGGGATGGAATGGCTGTCTTTGCTATCTGTTTTTCGATTTTCTATCTGTTTGGATAGAAAATCAAACAAAAAACAAGTTTGCTTACGATAGAAGCAAAAGCATTAGCAATATTTTATTACGTAATAGTCATTACGTATTATAAAATACGTAAGTATTTTATTACGACTATTTTATTTAATATAATAAATTTTTTACGAAAAAAATACGTATTTTATCCGTAAAAAATACTTTTTTAGTATTAAAAAATACTAAAAATACTTTATTATAATATAATATTATTTTTATTACGTATTTTAATCGTTATAAAATACTTACGTATTTTATAACAATTAAAATTAGCCGATTATTTATTGTGTTTGGTAATGTTTTGGTTCCAAATGTGTGTTCAATCTTGGGTGGTCGGCACCTAACCCTACTTTTCCCATAGGGCCTGTTGTTTATATTGCACGATTTTGCATTGCACGAGGGTTTCTAGGAACGCAACTATCGTGCTATACGAGGACAGACTGTATAATGCATCCCATGCATTATACTTCTCTGGCATAAGTTTCTTTTGTTTATTTGATATCCATTTAGGTCTAAACCTTGAACAGTTTCTTGTTGTTGCTATAAAAAACATAGTAGCTTCTACGATTGCATCCCCGAATACTTCCCATTTACTGTGGTAACTTCATTAGTTGCTCCCATAGAATTTAAAATCTGTCTGAGACCATTATTAGCATTAGTAGAGGCATATGATGCAAGAAAGCAAACTTATACAGCATCAGCCAAAAAAAAAAAAAAAACCCTTCCCATTTTACCCATCCATTTGGTCCAAATGTTTGTCTAGTTCTGCTTGAATTTTTTTTTAATCTGTCAGCTTCTACAATGACAGAAGTTTGTTCCAACAATCAATCACCTGCTGGCTAAAGGCAAATTTCTGTACCTGACAAAATAAGTATAAATTGTTTTATACTTTTGTCCGTTAGTTTCAGAGATATAGCAGCAGTTAGGTGTTTCACTTTTCGTGACACCCTGAGTGCCCTAGAGTACCCACATTATCGATGTTATTCATGTTGGCTCCATGGAGCCAAAGGTAGATCCGTGAATAACGTCATGTGAAATGAAAAAATACAATTTAAGCTTAATAAAATCCGTTATATTTTATTCAGTATTTTCATTTACAATCAAACAATAAAGTTTGTGGTAACTAAAGTAGGATACATAGTTGAAACAATTCAAACTATTAACATTGCGATTGAAGACCAAGTCGATACATGATTGACCACGTGTATCTAGTAGATTTTGTAGGATCTGATGTGGGTTTAAGATAGAATGTTAATTCCATGGAGTCGAGGAATGGAGAATTTTCAGGTTTCTTAATGTCAGTGTTGAAATCACCCACTAAAATTATTGGGATTTTTTGAAAGTTGAATTTCCTTACAATTTTAGGTATGTCTCCAAACTTTGGCATATAAATTGCTAGATTGGATTTTAAGAAAACTTTAATCTGCTCCAATGTTGAATTAGGTGAGATGTAGAATGTTACAAGCAAAGTCTTCTGTCCATTTATTTCAACTTCAGCTGCACAAATGTTGCCACAATTATCTGTACCAGTCATTTGCCGTAGTGAGTCTGCATCCACAGTAATGAGAATGTGCCGTACATATTGTCGATTCGACTTTATTGTATATTGCAACACCACCAGATCGCACAGAATGTCTTTTTAATTGTGTGATACTTTTTTTTTATCCTCGAACATCAACATTTTCATAATTTTCAAGCCATGTTTCATTTAATGACAAGATATTCGAATCCATGAGAATTGAATCTATTGCAATGTCTTTGCTATGAAGTTTCAAACTCTGTGTATTCAACAATACCATTCTGAAACTCGATGAAGCAACTTGATCCCAAAATTGTAATGCGGTTGTAGAGAGAGTTTCCAAATGATGGTTATTCAAATGTTTCAATTCAGTTCGAAGATCTTGCATCTGAGGTGCGTTACAGCCGTGATCATGGTAGAATGTAAAGCCGTCTTTCTGATTTGTGATGTACAGGCCATCAATGCTTCTAACCCTCGACAATGCAATGCATACCAGTTGCTGTTTGAGACTGTTATCGTAATCGAATACGATTTCTTTGAAAGTTCCACCCTGAGATTTATGAACCGGCATGGCACAAGCTTCAACCAAAGGAAATTGGATTCTTTTGCATTTAAGCATTTTGCTTTTGAAAGATACTGTGGCGGAACTTCTTGTAATCTGAGTCCAGCCAGATTTTAATACGCCACGATGCAACAGTAAGTGCGGGCAAGACTTGAGACGACTCTTAGTTCCAACATTCTTGCTTTCAAAGTGTAACCACAAACTTTTGATTTCTGTTTCTTCAATCTCAACATGCTGTAAAGTTCTGATCGCTCCACTGACCAAACCATCTTCAACATCAGCGTTTGTAGTGATCATGTGAGGTTTTCCAGTCGATAGATGCAATATCAAACCTCCACTCTCTGCTATGCTTATTTGGTTTTTTTTTTTTATTTGTATACTAGTCAACTGTTCATGGTTCTTGTAACCGGTGAAGCGATTGCCGCCTGTACAATTGGTGGTGGTGTTTCCTTCCAACGCTTGAGCGTTATATTGAACAACATTGTTGTTGTTGCAATGAAACAAACAAACAGCATTTGGTACTTGTTCCATGACAAAGCAACGAAGTAGTTACTTTAATGAGTTGTTCAATTCTCGAAAACTGAAAACCCGATTTGAAATCTAGTTATATGTCCTTGTAGAGCTCTCAGAGGGCAACAACTTTGTTGCTCAATTGTACGCAACTTGTTGCGTACAATTGAGTTTTCTTGGGTGCATGCATTGTACTTGTTGCATCATTGCTATTGAAAGTGAAAGTAACCAAGGCGCTATGGAAAATGACCAAAATGAACTTTTTAGTTTTTTCGAAAAAAAATTATATTAAATATCAAAATTTCAAATTTTTTCTTGCATATTCTTCGACGGCATTACAGTGAAACTTCCCTTTAATGGACAGCCATGGGGAACGAGAATGTGTCCGTTAGAGAGGTGTCCACCAACAAGAAGTCTGAGGGAGAAAAAAAAAAGAAAGAAAGAAAAATCGTTAAACATTTAATGTAAAATTAAATTATATACAGATTTTGCACAATATTTTTGTAAATAATATACATACAATTGTGCTATGCATATTATGACTTTATCTTAAGAAAAATACATACAGTAATCACTTATTTTCTTCTGCACCTTCTTCCGGCTGATAATTTTGTTTTTAATATTTGTTTGGAGTGAAGTCCTTCAGTATCTTCTTCAGCGGCGAAAAACATTTTTAAACAATTGATTTGTATGAGCGCTTCTATTTTCATCGGTGGTTCGTCGTTAATATGTTCTTTGACAGAATGACCTCCTTCCATTTCTTCATCCTCATGAGGAATTTCTTGAAAAATATCGATGATAATGTCGTTGATATCTAGAGCACGATCTTCTGTAGTGAGGTTCGAGTCTATATCTTCGTAGCCAGGGTTGCTTGTAGTGGAAGTATCGTACATTATCAATAGATGTTGAAGTTCTTGTTCTTCTTGGTGCTCCACATTGCTGTTCACAACTTCAATTTTTGCGTTTGAGAAGCCAGACTTTAAAAAACAGGTCACGACAGTTTGTTTCCTAATTGCGTTTACTGAAGAGGAAATCAATTGAATCGCATCTAGCATGCTGAGTTTCTTTGCAAGGTCACTCGCACATGTTACATTGTTCGTGTTTGCAATGAGATGTCTTAAAACACGTTTTCTGTAGTGAAGTTTAAAATTTTTTATTGTCCCTTGATCCAAGGGCTGACACTCTGCAGATATGTTTGGTGGCAGAAAAATGATTTGAATGATACAATTCAATGTGCGGGTGAGATGCAGCATTATCCATGAAAAGAATAATTTTTCTGTTTTGACGAATCATGTTTTGGTTATCAGACACTCAGCCTAAAACACTGCGTGTTATCAGACACTCAGCCTAAAACACTGATGGATCCAATATCTCTCTATTACAGAAGATTTAGGAGAAGTCCGGTTGGCCTGCCTCCCTAAAATCCACTCATGCACACCTTCTCGATGGTAAGCCCTGTTACGTCACTTAGGTGGCAACGAACGTGTAGAGTGGTTCTCTTCAAGACGCCTGGTCAGCGTGAAGAGGAAAAGACCAAACCCTCCAGCAATGAGAGCACAATACAAATGGCCCTCAGTCCCCAGCAGCTTTCACTCTCCCTCTTACGGCAGCGAGAGGATCAGAGTGGAAGCAGAGGGTGCTAAGAATATCTGGGTACGACCAGGCTGCCATGCACGGAAATTGAACTTGGCCTGTTATAACGTACGATCACTCATCGGTGAAGACAGGATATTAGAGCTGGAAAAGGAATTAGAAAATGTGAATTGGAATATCATCGGTTTGGCTGAAACAAGAAGAAGAAATGAATCACTTATAAGTTTATCAAGTGGAAATCTGCTGTACACCAATGGAAACAGTGAAAGGAGTGAAGGTGGAGTTGGGTTTCTGGTCCATAAAGATTTTAAAAACAACATTTTGGAATTCAAAAGTACATCACCAAGGGTGTTAAGACTAATACTCAAGATTTCTAAGAGGTACAAGCTAAAGATTATAATGATTTATGCACCAACATCGAGCCATGATGATGAACAGGTTGAAGAAATGCACACTGAAATTGAGAGTCTTCTAGATGAGCAGAAAACCCACTACACTATTATTATGGGGGACTTCAATGCTAAGGTTGGAAAAAGGCAAAACAGCGCAGAAAGAGGAACTATAGGAAATTTTGGAATTGGTGAAAGAAATAAAAGAGGTGAAAGACTTGTGGAATTTGCAGAATCTCAAGGAATGTCAGTAATGAACACTTTTTTTAAGAAAAGGGTGAACAGAAAGTGGACATGGAAGAGTCCAAATGGATTAACAACTAATGAAATCGACTTCATCCTCACTAACAGAAGATATATTTGAATGATGTTACCGTCCTGAATAAGGTAAATGTTGGAAGTGATCACAGAATGGTAAGATGTACACTTGATATAGATGTACACTTGATATAGATGTAGGAAAGGAAAGGAAAAATCTGACTCGAGTAAATAATACAAAGGTCTTTGAAATAACAGAGGAGAAGAAAAAGCAGTATGTACTGGAACTTAAGAACAAGTTTGAGCTTTTGCAGACTGCTCAGGACCAAGATATCGACGAGGAATATTACAACTTTCTGAAAGTGATAAAGCCCAAGAAACCTATAGGGAAACAGAAATCCAAAGAAGAAAAAATTAGTCAAGAAACACTTGTCATGATGAACCAAAGACGACAAATGAAGAGCAAGAAAAACACTGACAGGGAGAAAATTGAGTATACTGAGTTATGCAAAGCCATTAGAAAGAGACTCAGAGAGGACATAAGAAGATTTAACACAAGAAAAGTAGAACAAGCATTAAGGGAAAACAAAGGATTTAAATCAGCAGCCATGAGCAGTAATACAGGAAGACAAATGATACTGAAACTGAAGAATAGCGATGGTGTACTTATAAACAGCAGAGAAGGCATAATTCAAATAGCAGAAGACTACTATAGAGAATTATACAAGGAGCGAGGGAATGATACCAGCAGTGGGGAAGATGGATTGCAAAGTAGCAACACATACGACATACCCGATATTCTTCCCGATGAGGTAGAACATGCATTGAAGAAAATGAAGAATCGGAAAGCCCCGGGGGAAGATGAAGTTACTGTAGAGTTGTTAAAATTGGGAGGAAGAGACATAACACAAAAACTGGCAAGGCTCTTCATAAAGTGCATTAGAAAAGGTGTGATGCCTAAGCAGTGGAATAATGCAATCATAGTTTTGCTGCATAAGAAAGGAGATAAATCAGAAATTGGAAATTATAGACCAATTAGCTTGTTATCCCATATCTACAAGTTGTTCACAAGGGTCATTACTAACAGATTAGAAAGAATACTTGATGAGAATCAACCGAAAGAGCAAGCTGGCTTTAGGACAGGATTCTCAACTATGGATCACCTTCACGTAATATCACAGCTAATGGAGAAAGCAAATGAATATAAAACACCATTATGCCTGGCATTTTTGGATTATGAAAAGGCATTTGACTCCATACAGCATAAGGCAATGTTTCGGGCACTGGAAAGACAAGGCACAGATACTCCATATATTATGATTTTGAAGAAAATATATGAGAGTGCTACATCCTTTATTAGACTAGACAAAGACAGTAGGAAATTTAAAATCAAGAAAGGAGTTCGACAAGGAGACACAATATCTCCGAAGCTGTTGACTGCTGCCCTTGAGGAAGCTTTCAGAAGATTAGACTGGTCGCAGAAAGGAGTCAATGTGAACGGAGAGTACCTAAACCATTTACTATTTGCAGATGACATTGTGGTCATAAGCCACGATCCCAAAGAATTAGAGGAAAATCTTAATCAGTTATGCACAGTTAGTAAGGATTTTGGACTAAAGATGAATATGGCTAAAACAAAAGTAATGATGAACAAGTATGCCATGGAAAGGGAAATAATGATTGAACTAGTAGTAATTGAAAAGGTGGAGTCATATACTTATCTGCGACAAGTTATTAGCTGTAATAATGATAAATGGCTGGAAGTCATGAGAAGAATAAATTTTGGATGGATAGCATTCAGGAAATATAGTCACATACTGAAGAGCAATATCCCAGTTTGTCTGAAACGTAAAATAATGAATCAATGTATACTCCCCACCATGACTTATGGAAGTGAAACTTGGGCACTCACCAAAAGATTGGAAGAGAAGCTAAGAACTACACAGCGAAGAATGGAACGAATTATATTGGGAATCAGACTGTTAGATAAGAAGAGAAACACATGGATTAGGCAGAAAACTCAAGTAAAGGACATTCTATCAAAACTAAAGAACTAAAATGGTCTTGGGCAGGACACATAGCTCGAAGTCATGATGACAGATGGACTAAGAAAATAACAGAATGGTACCCAAGAGGAGCTAGAAGAAAACCTGGAAGACAAAGGCAGAGATGAATAGATGAAATTCATGAGTTTTTGAGTAGTAAATGGATGGCCAGCGCTCAAAACAGAAGGAACTGGAAAGTTGCTGGAGAGGCCTTCATCCTGCAGTGGATTGAAAATGGCTGATGATGATGTTTTGGTTAAAGTGACTTATCCATTCGTTCATGATATCTCGTGTCATCCACGCTTTTTTATTAGACTTCCAGTCAACATTCAAAAGATTCAACTTTATGCCCTTGAAACAACGAGATTTTGTGGTTTTCCTGTAACAAGAGGTTGTTCAAAGTCTCCCAGCATATTTGTACACAATAGTACAGTCAAGCGTTCCTTAGAAATTTTTCCGCCCTGGCACTTTTCGTTTTTTAGATTCATTGTGTTTTTCAGGAAGAGCTTTAAAAAACAACCCTGTTTCGTTACAGTTGTAAATATCCTTATCTTCAAAATCATGACATAAATCTTCCAATTTGACGGTCCACTCTGTTACAACCCCAGTATCAACAGATCCACCTTCACCACTTACGGTTTTCCAAGAAATTTTATGCCGAGTTTTGAACTTGTCTAGCCATCCTACAGAAGCTTTGAACTCATTTACTCCCATAGATTTTGCAACTTCCAAAGCCTTTTCCCTAATAATAGGCCCATTAATGGAATTTTTTTAGCACGTGCACGACAAAACCACTCATACGTAACATTGTCAATTTGAAGTCCAACAGTTTTCGGGAATGATTTTTGAACCTGATCATTTACGTGTTGCCAAAATGTTTGAGCAGCTCATTTTTTTTCTTTAGGATGTCGCTTACCGACGTCTTCCCGATTTTTGAATTTTGCAGCGAGATTGCGAACACTATTTTTTTGCCGATCATACGCATTAATGAGTTCGACTTTATCTTTTAAAGTTAAATGTTTACGAGGAGATATTGTGCACTTCACATGACACTGAACAAAACTGAAAACTGAAACTCAAAAGACGAAAGGCCGACAAAATCCCCACCCCCCCTTGCACACACCAAATTCATCAGAAGTTTTACACGTGCCTTAAAATTATTGAAAAAGGGTTTAGAACCGCGACGTAAACCTCGATAAAATTCAGAGAATCGGAAGTAGAAAATAAACACACGATTGAGGTAATACGTGGAAGAAACGTTCCTAGAAAAAGGGCCATGAGCTCGCCCGCTGTCCGTTATGGGGAGATCAAATTAACTGCTAATCTAAACGAAACAGTGCAGATTGCCTGTCCGCGTCCGTTACAGAGAATGTCCGCTAGACAGAAGCTGAAAACACGTTAAAACCAATAGAGGAGAGTTGGGGAATTTGAAAATGTCTGTTGTGAGAGATGTCCGTTAGGAGAAGTTTCACAGTATATATTCGACAAAATAAGTATAAATTGTTTATACTTTTGTCTGTTAGGTTCGGAGATATAACAGCGGTTAGGTGTTTCACTTTTCATGACACCCTGACCACCCTAGGGTACCCCCAGTATAGATGTTATTCACATCAAAAATATAGTAACTATTGCAGTAAAAGTTAAAAGCTTAAAAGTTAATTGTATTTTTTCATTTTACATGATGTTATTCACGAATCCACCTTCGGCTCCACAGAGCTTAACATTTTAAAAAAATATATCATAATTGGAGATTTCAAATCGGGTTTTTAGTTTTCGAAAGTTGGAACAACTCATTAAAGTAACTACTTCGTTCAGTTACTTCGCATTTATCAAACAGTGCAGTTGTGTTTCAATTAGTGAAGTTGTGACGATGCCAAAGGTTACATCAACTAAACGTGTTCAAAGATTTCGACAAAATCACAGATCTAAAATTGAAAAGCAAGCACATTCCTCGACTTCATGGAATCAACATTTGATCTTAAACTCGCATCAGATACTACAAAATCTACTATGCGTGGTGAATCACGTACCGACTTGATCTTCAATCGCAATGTTAATAGTTTGAATCAACTATGTATCCTACTTTAATTACTATAAACCTTTATTGTTGATTGTAATTGAAAATACCGAATAAAATAAAACTGATTGTATTAAGCTTAAATTGTATTTTTTCGTTTCACGTGATGTTATCTCCGTGGAGCTGAAAGTGGATCCGTGAATAACGTCATGTGAAATGAAAAAAAATACAATTTAAACTTAATAAAATCAGTTTTATTTTATTCAGTATTTTCATTTACAATCAATAATAAAGGCTTGTAGAACTAAAGTAGGATACATAGTTGAAACAATTCAGACTATTAACATTGTGATTGAGGACCAAGTCGATGCACAATTGACCACACGTAGCAGATTTTGTAGAATCTGATGCAAGTTTAAGATTGAATGTTGATTCCATGAAGTTGAGGAATGTGATTGCTTTTCAACATTAGATTTGTGATTTTGTCCAAATCTTTAAATGCGTTTGTAACTTCTGTATCGTCACAACTTAACTAAATGAAACACAACTGCACTGCTCAACAAAAAGGCGAAATAACTGAGCAAAGGATCTTCAGAACAAATGACATCATCCCACTGACACTCGATAACTCTTCTTCATACTGGTTGAAACTGGTTCAAACAGGTTACGGGTGGATAGGCCAACACAATCGCACTGCTTGACAAATGCAGAGTAACTGACTAGCTACTTTAACGAGTTGTTCAACTCGAAAACTAAAAACCTGATTTGAAATCTAGTTATATATCCTTGTAGAGCTCTCAAAAGGCAACAATTTTGTTGCTCAATTGTATGCAACTTGTTGCATCACTCCTATTGAGAGTGAAAGTAACCAAGGCACAATGGCAAATGACCAAAATGTGAACATTTTAGTTTTTTCGAAAAAAATTATATTAAATATCAAAATTTCTAATTTTTTCTTGCTTATTCGTCCATGGCATTATATACCTGATGAAATAAGTATAAATTGTTTATACTTTTGTCTATTATTTTCAGAGATATAACAGCGGTTAGGTGTTTCACTTTTCGTAACACCCTGAATGCCCTAGGGTACCCACAGTATAGATGTTATTCACGTTGGCTCCGCCTTTATTTCACTCAAAGTGTTTTACAATTTCATATTTTTTCTCTATCGACAGAGGTGAACTGGCCATAAGCCTTACCGGGGAAACCCTGGTCAGCCAGAAGAGGATGGAGGCCGGCCATGATTTTGGCCATAAATGCTAGTATGAGGCCGCTACAAATTTTCCCAGGTAAGAATTTTTGACCCAGTCCGCCTCTGTCTATCCATATTGCTTTTCTTTTTCTCTCTGAATCTGTAGTGTCTTCACCAGGACGCTTCCTTTTCACACCTTTGAAGTATTTTACTCATTTTTAGGGAATAAAGCACAATTACAAAATGAGGAGGCATGCTTTATACACATAAACAAAGCTGTGCACGTGTAGCAACTGAATAAACGACACCATAAAGGCAGAGACACACTATTAACACCTCACTAGCTCACATTTTACTAAAGCACATTTCTGGGGGTTACTACCATAAAACAATAAAGACAATTTCCAGTTGCATTTCTGCTAGTGGAATCTGTTACTGGTAGTAAATTTGATTTAATTGCATTTGTGATAATGCCGATAGCTGGAATTGTGTGGGTTTTTACGTTAATTTGGCGAAATGTGTTTCCCCTTCACTGATATGAAAAACATAAATACATTTTCAGAATCTATCATGTTGCGTTCAGTTGGGATGATTCAGCGTTCGACTGCCATTTCTTGTAAACCCAAAGGCGAATTGTGCATAAGTGAATTTGGTCGTGTTATATACAATATCGATCCCCTATTTATAAATCGTGTATGATCGATTTCATGTAATGTAAACACGTGTTATATGAGGACTGACTGTACTCAGTTTTTCTTTTATAGTATGGAGTGCAGACCACTACACCTTGTTTCACTTGTATAGAACTCTAATTAGATCTTGTCTTGATTATGATGCCTCGGTGTATGATACTGCTAGGGAGAGTGTGCTAGCATGCCTGCTCCTTTTCAGCATTCTGCTCTCAGGATTGCTGTAGGTGCCTATAGAACATTGCCAGAAGGTTGTTACTTCTGAATTATGCAGCTAAAATTTAAAGCATGCCTAACCACCCCATTTAACTGATACTTAGTGATCCACAGTTTAAAATGTACTAGAAAAAATTTACCCAGAGTATTTCAGCCTACTGGTATCAGATTGCAGGCACTATCACAAACTTGGAATGTACAGCTCAAAAAAAGTCCTCCAGGATCCAAATAGTTCAGTTCCCCCGTGGTTCTGTGTTAAACCTCCCATGACAATTACTTCCTAAACAGGAAAAATGCCAAAAAATATATACTGATTGGTCAAAGTCTGATAGTGGAGTTGGTGCTGCAGCAGTTTTTCCCTTTAGCACCATCTCTGTAACACCACTTCTCACTAAATGCAGCAGTTGTACAGTTATTTGCTATCAGACTTGACCTAGAAAATATTCTCCATCTGTCCATCAAAAAAAGTGTAATATATACGGGCTTGCAAAACACCTCCTCACCAACCAATCTGTTAATGAAAACCATAAGAAGTAAACTGATAGAGAGATAACCACCAAGTAGTTATCTTTTGCTGGATCCCAGGCAGCACTTAGATATCAGGAAATGAATGTGCAGACTGTACTGCCAAACATATACCCAACTCAGTCTCATTGTGTTTTTGCATTCCACACATTGATTATAGATCTGGTATATGAAGGATATGCAAGGAACAATGGACACTTCTTTGGCAAGCTCAAACGATTTTGCACCCTACGATGGTGGGACTGTTAGTAATCCTGGGTATAACCTTCATGCACAAGCACACTGTGGGTGACCACCTAGGTGAGAACCAACATAAGCAGGGGTCAAGGTGTGGCGCCTGCACCACATGGAGGAATGCTGCCCCTCTGTGTTACCATTACCAGGCAATACTAGGAGGTAGATAACTCTCATCAACCAGTATAATACCACGACTTTGCTTATTGGAGGCTTGAAGTGGTGAAATCCATATTTAGTCTCCAGAACTAAGCTCTGGTCAACCCTTTCCCATCTCTTCCATCATGCAGTATGACTGATGACTTTTCATCAGTCATACTGCATGATGGATTGGATCTCACCATGAAAACATCATGGTGAGATCCAATATTCCTTATATTTCAAGAATACAACTCTAAAATGCTGTTCTCAGGCCAGCCGCTAGTTAGTACACCAGACTGAACCTATTGGTAACTCTTTAGGAGGCTTCCGGATCAGCTAATGTATAATCTTACTACCTCTACTCTGCCAGATAGTGACTGCAGGGAGTCCGAGTAGTGTGTATGCAGGGGGGATTGTCGAGGCTACGTTATGTGGCCCCGACAGTGCTTCTAGATTCCATTCTGAAGAGGGCAGTTAGGTTAATTAATGGCTCCTCTCTAACAGAGTCTCTCCACTCGCTGTCTCATAGACATACTGTTTCTATGGGCACTGTACTGTTCTTCTGTATTGGCTTCTATAATTCCCGCTCTCTCTTTCAAAACAGTCCGAACACGTGCCGCCACCGGCCAACATCCATTTACTTCAAACTCACAGAACCAACTTTTCATCTTCCTCGTTTATTCATTCAACTGCCGTTTTCTGGAACAACCTTCCTTCATATGTATTTTGTGGCAATTACAGTCTGCAGAAGTTCAAGTCTAATGTTAACAAATATCTTCTTTTGTCTTCTTAACCTCTAACTCAAGCACGGTACTAAGTACTATAGGTTCTAATACCTCTCGTTTGGGGTTTTCAAAAAAAAAAAAAATGGATAATAAACTCTTTTAAATAAAATCAGAACCACAGTTATGGGCCTCTAGCTCCTATGCAAACAGAAAGGAGGAAGTAATCCCAGCCAGCACACGAATCAGCCACAGTCAGATTGCTCGCCTGTTTCTCCTCACAGGAAATGATCCTCCACAGCGTACACACTGCAACTCTCCACTTACATTGAAGCACATTCTTGTTGAATGCACCCTATATACACACTCATGCCTGGCAACTCTCATTCGGTTTTCTTCCAAATCTTAAAGAATCTTTGAAACTCTGCCATATCATAGGTAACAATGCTAATCTCATAAGAGTTATTATTTTGCTTTCTTAAATAGATAAAATTGTATGATTGTTTTTAACTGTTCCCAGTGCAAGCTTCCCCTCACTGCGTGGGCTGATTGTTTTGAAGCTGAAAGAGCTCCCTTTCTTCGTCCTTGGGAGTCCCGACCTAACAGTGAATTCCTTACTAGAATTTCCAACCATTCACTAACTAACAGCCCTATTTGGCAACATGAAAAAAGTGGCAAAGCGCCTATCGGGTATAAACACTGCAGTGATCCCTCATTGCAACCACCACGACATACCCGAACGTAAGGGTAACGCTCCGCAAGAGAACAAATCTTCCAATAGCCACGATATTTCAAGGGCATCTCCCCGCAAGAGCGAAGTCTTGGAATGCACAATTAATCGCATGAAACACACGAGAATGAGTCGCAAACTCAAATCTGTCCGCAGCGAAACCAAATCAAAACTCAAGATTGCAATACCCCCCCCCCCACTCCTGAAAAAAACAACTTGAATTGTAGTAGTCAAACCAAAAATATTACAGCAGCACCAACAGCGAACAGTAGAACGTCAGCCACACCCAAACTACCCAGCTTAATGACGATATGGAAAGAAATAACACTGCTAAAAACTCATGTAGCAAAGAAAGAAAAAGAATTCGCGGGACAGATTTTGAAGGTGCAGGAGGCTGATTGGAAAAGAAAAACAATAGCAATTGAGGAAGCATCTACAAAATTGTGTGAAGTCCTCGGAACAATCGCTCGCACCCTTCAGCAAATAAGTACTGAACAGTGTCTCTGCACTGACCGTTGCATAGTCACAAAACGGGATGCAGCCACGCAAACAACACCCCTGGAGTCTGCCGAACTGCTTACACAAAACGAAAAGATGCACAATAAGAATCCCTTTAGGGTGGCTAAAGAAAATGATGAACGCCCTTGAAACTCTTCTAATCAAATCAGATTACTGCAAGTTCCTGAAATCACTTGAGAATCGAGATCAGAAGAAGAAAAGCAACAAACGTCCACAGGAAGTAAACAAAGCCACCCGTGTAGTGAACCACACTAATAAGTTGACTCTGTTTCACGAAAGAAATGATGATATTGTACCACACGACAGACATGACCAAGCTACTAAACCGAGAATCGCTGACCAGAGATGTATATCGAGAAGCAAGAGCCCCACCCCATTGTCTCCCCCACTAGAAGGCAACCAAAGGATTCCAACAACATTAGCAAACAAAGACTCACCCTAGTAAACAGACACTCACAGAGAAATATGACATCTCTGTCGCTTTGCCCAGAACCAAGATTTTTGTCTCCCGGTTTGGACCCTCAACAAGCCCCAATTCCATAAAGAGAATGTTTCTTGTGGAACACAATGTCCCCATTGAAGTTAAACAGCTTAAACATCGATTCGCCTTCATTCTGCTGGTAAGTCAAGCATCACAGCCGCCTGCCCCACCGGGCACGACCCAACGCCAAAAATCACTCTGGAGATCCCTCTCTTCAAGGCATATCTCAGAGAATATTGTGCCACCACCAGTTCGGCCAGCATCTTTCCAGCCAGGATGCATAATGCGTTCGGTGTCACAGTCCTACAAGCTCTGGTAATTTCTAGAAGAGCAAACCTTTGTGCAGAAGTCAATATCCTTCGGATGTGGTCAATATCCTTCGAATATTCAACAGGCCCACCCCAAGCCCCAGCTGCGTAAGTCAAGATTGGGATAAAGATGTTATCATAAAGGAGGTGGAGGGCACCCCCTTTATATCCCATTCTACATGAGTCACTAGAACCGTTTCCCCTTGTCTCTGATATATGTAGCATGTGCTACAAAGGTCATTCGCTCTCCCAGGGAAACACCCAGGTATGTTGTTCTTTTGGCCACTCTAAGAGAAAAATCTTCAGAGTAACAAACAGGTGGTGGACTGTTCCAGCTAAGGCATCCCCCTTAGCAGAACAGCAACAGATTTCTCCTCGGAGACCTGCAGCTTATGCAGGACTGCCCAGCTCAAAAGCTGAGATAGGCAAGCTTCAACTCACTTCTCTAAAATCCGGCATGAGTCTCCACTCACCAGAATAACTAAGTCATCTGCATAAGCCACAGCCTCTGTACCCTCTACTTGAGGTAAACTTAGGTACTCATCTAATACCCAGTTCCATAGAGTTGGCCCCAGAACTGAACATTGAGGGCAGCCTCTAAACACTTCCTTAACATGCTCGGTGAAAGGAGTTCTTATCATCACTTGCCTTTCCTGAAAATAGTCCTTCAGACTATTTTCAGGAAAAGCAAGTGATGATAAGAATTTGCATAACATACAAACCACCATCACATACCCCTCAACATGGGCACCTGTACGTGGTGAGGGAACCTCCCAGCGATGGTGCTGGCCTTCCAGATTAGCATCACTGGGATCCAACGTATGTCTGTTGGAATCCAGCATGTGGAGCCGTGCTCTGCGACCCGTGGAAACTTATAAAGGGGGATCCTGGTGGTTGAGAGGCCCAGCCGTAATACACTACTTCGGTCCCTGCTTCAACAAGATGGGTGGTCCTGGACCGGCCCAACTGAGAACAATCGGCGGGTGGTTCTTACTGCATTCCAATAAGTCTCCTTCCCTTTGGTCCTGGGACAGGATCAAGGCTTATTGGAAACGTGGGTATGGTGCTCCTAAGCAAACTTGGTGTCCCGTTCGTGTATGCAGTACCTGCTAGTTCACGAGTGGGCATCCCCTTGTAGGGCTCTGTGGCAGGTGAGATACTTGGCATCGTAAATTTTTATCTTACTCCTATGATTAATATAAATCCTACTTCTTCTGGGGGCCCTAACAAGGCCCCTATCTAATCAATCAGATGAGAATGACACCAATTCTATTAAATGAGCTAGAATTGAGGATAAAATACCATCTGTGATACCACTTTTCCTCATTCTCCATTCCACCAGAGAGCAGTCATTTGGGAAGATGTCACCCTTCTTCATCCAGAAAGAATTACAAGGGTTGGCAGGATCATCAAAAACCGTAAAACAGCTGCATTCTGGCAAACTTAGTCGAAACTTCAAGCACAAAGCAAGCAGGAAAAATCCTGAAAGCTACATCCATAGGGGGAATACCAATCAATGTAACACCTCACAAAACTCTGAACTCTTCAAGGCATCATATCAGAGTGGAACCTTCTTCATGTCTCTGAAGAAGAGATCTGTTCTGAATTGAAAGACCAAGGAGTGAAAGCTTATCAAGAGAATATCGATGTGAAAGGATGGGAATCTCATCCCTACCCGAGTTCTCATCCTAACATTTAACACCCCGTGGCCTCCATCAAGGCAGGGTACTAAACTGCCCAGTGAGGATTTACATTCCAAACCCACTGAGGTGTTTAAAATGTCAAAAATATGGGTCACTCACAAACAGCTTGTCATGGTAATCCTGCCTGTGCTCGATGTGGTGCGAAAGACCGCGAGAGCAAGGTATGTTCAGCTTCCAAACTGATCTGTGTAAATTGCCAAGGAGAGCACCTACTCTAGAGCATGGCAATAGTGGAAAGATGAAAAAGAAATCCAAAAACTAAAAATAGAGCTGAATATCTCTTACCCAGAGGCAAAAAAATGCATCCAACCAATAAATAGTGGGAGGCCTTCATATGCTCAGGTTTCTGCCAAGTGCCCTATTGGTACCCAACTGAGATGATTATACCGCCAAGAGAGTCATTTACTCCAGTTGCATGCTATTTATGTAGTTCACAAAAGCCCACCCAAAAAACACAATCAGCTGCCACTCTTATATCCGTACATCCTAGTGCTCCACCACTACCAAAACCTAATGGTAAAGAAAAGTCAAAAAGATTGGATGAGCCACTCGTAATGATACTCGCTCATACCGCATATGATAAGGAGGTACCGGATGAATCAATCTTGAAACTCTTTGCGGAGGTAAAAATGGACACGGGACAGTGTCCATACTTCCCCAAAAAAGATAAATCCAAGACTGACAAAAGTAAGCCCTCAGCACCTCGGAAGCCGCTCGATGGACCCACCAAGCCAAAATAATGGCTAAATTCCTACAATGGAATTTAGCCATTGTAGGAATCTGGCAAAATACTGATGACATCAAGGCCCTCCTGCAGAAACATGAGTCAGTCTGCTTTTGTTTGCAGGAGACTTAGTTAAAGGCAAATGATGACCCCCCCCCCACCTTGCATAATGTCACAATTTTTCATAAGGATAGAATTGTGGATGGTCCTGTTCATGGAGGGGCAACCAGATCCCCAGTTCAGCCTATGCTACTTACAACTAGCACAGAGGCTGTTGCAATTCGCCTTACAGTGGGTTTTTTGTTAACCATCTGCCCTATATATTTGACACCTGGGAGTGATATCCCCCTTTCTTACTTCTTGGGGATTTTAATGGACATAACACCCTGTGGGATAGTGCTACCAACAATGGAATGGGACAAGTCATAGAGAATATGCTAAATGACAATAACCTCTCCCTTCTAAATGCGAGAACAAACACATTCATCCACATGCCTACCCGTATGTTTTCTACCATTAATCTTTCTATGTGCTCCCCCTTCTCTCCTCTCCTCCCTTCTCTTACCTGGGAGGTGGAGGGAAACTTGTATGGAAGTGATCACTTCCCCGTGATAACCTGTTTACACAGTGGGAGACCGTGTCTTCCTTTTAGTTTACCGCAGTGGAAGATTGATCAAGCTGACTGGAATGCCTTCCAAGATCTGGCAAATTTTGACATCATTACAGTCAGTCAGGAGCCTATCAGTGAAGCAGTCATGTACATCACAGAAAGTATTGTCCAAGCAGCTGCAATTGCAATTCCAAAAACATCTATCTTGTTTCCACCATTTCTCAAACCACGGTGGAATCCACAATGCACAGCAGCAAAAAAGGTGCAAAACAAAGTATGGGGGATATGATATTCCACTGATATCCCACCACAGCCAATTTAATTTTTAAACATGCACATGCCAAAGCACGTTTTATCCGATGTCAGAGCAAAAGAGAATCCTGGATCTGTTTTACATCGTCTATTAACCAGACAACCAGCTCTAAGGTAGTCTGGGAAAAAGTATAGAAAATGAAAGGAAAGCACAATGCGCATCCCTCATCAGTCCTGGAACATAATGGATGTACTATTGCAGACCCAAAAGCAATAGCCAGTTCTCTTGGGGAAACATTTGCTACCACCTCAGCAACCTCATCTTACTCACCTGAGTTTTTTTGGTCCTTAAACACAAAGCTGAAAAAAAGCCCTTAAATTTACATCAAAGAACTCACACCCATATAATGTACCTTTTACCATCTACAAGCTAAAAACAGCACTTTCACTCACAAAAGCTACAGCTCTTGCCCAGATGACATCCATTATGAAATGATCCAACACATGTCACCAAAATCCATGGACCACATGCTCTTCCTATACAACAAAATCTTCCTTGAAGAGCAGTTTCCAGATGCCTGCCATAAGGCAGTTATTCTTGCTTTTGTTAAGCCAAGTAAGGATCCTAAATTTTATATAAATTACCACCTATCACTTTGACTAGCTGCTTCTGTAAATTATTGGAGAGAATGGTCAGTGCTAGTCTTTTATGGTATTTAGAATCAAATAACCTTCTCTCCAGATACCAGTGTGGCTTCTGAAAGAATAGGTCCACTTTGGACCATTTAATCAGAATGGAAACATCTATTTGAGATGCTTTCCTTAAAAGAGAGCACTTGGTGTCAATCTTCTTTGATATGATAAAAGCGTATGACACAACTTGGAGATTTGATATTTTTAAAGATATTTACAACCTTGGTCTTAGGGGCCACCTTCCTGTTTTTATTAAAAACTTTTTTATCATCTCATTTTTCCAAGTTCGAGTAGGATCCACCCTCTCTCAGCCTTTTAGCCAAGAGGAGAGAGTTCCACAAGGATCCGTTTTAAGTGTTACGCGTTTTGCCATTAAAGTTAATTCTATTACCGAACAACTTCCTCCAACCGTAAAGTGTGCACTGTATGTTGATGATTTCAGCATTTTTTTCCAGTCGTGCAACATGAGAGTTATAGAGGCAACTACAACAAGCCGTTGATCATCTTAACTCCTGGGCAAAGGCCCATGGTTTCAGGTTCTCATTGCAGAAGATCATTTGCATATATTTTTTCTGCAAGCGTAATCTTCATCTGGAACCTGAATTAAGACTTAGACAAACTATCATTCCAGTAGTAGCAGAAACGAATTTCTTGGGACTCGTGTTTGACCAAAAGACGACATTTCTCCATCATATCCTTCAGCTACACCCCAAATACACTAGAGGGCTGAACCCTCTCTGTGTTCTCTCTTCTACCTGTTGGGGGGGTGCAGACTGCTGCATGTTACTCCATTTGTACCGTGCACTTGTGCAGTCAAAATTAGATTATGGGTGTCAAGTGAACATGTCTGCCAGGAATAACGTCCTTCGGTGGTTTGATCCTATCCACCACCAGGCTATCTGCATTGCTACTGGTGCATTTAAACATCTCCTGTCGATGTTGAAACTAATGAACCATCTTTGTCCCTTTGCTGAAAACAATGCTGTATGCTGTCAAGCTTAAATCTCTACCAGACCATCCCACGTGGACATTGGTTTTTGAGCCACGCTGGGAAAATCTGTATAACACTCATAAGATGGCCAATCGTCCATTCAATATTCGTATCCAAGTCTATTCAGAAATTTGGACATCATGGTAGACAACATTATCCCATCACCTAGGCAATCCCTTCCACCCTGGGATGCTCCTGTTCCTGCTGCCTGCAACTTTTTAGCATTAGCAGAGGCATATGATGCAAGAAAGCAAGCTTATTCAGCATCAGCCAAAAAAAAAAAAAAACACACCACTCCCATTTCACCCCTCCGTTCGTTCGAAATACCTGTCCAGTTGAGCTTTAAATTTGTTTAGGCTATCAACTTCAACAACAAGTGATGGAAGTCGGTTCCACCAACCAACCACTCGCTGGCCAAAGGCAAATTTCCGCACATCTATCCGACATCCGTCCTTCCTCAATTTGAATTTATGCCCTCTGAGGTGATTATTCTGAGCAAGATGAAGAATCTCATTGGCATTGAGCATGCTCAAACCATTGAAAGCCTTATACACCTCTATCAGATCACCTCGCCGGTGCCTAGTCTCCAGACTCTGTAATTTGCAAAACTTAAGCCTTTCTTCGTAAGAGCAACCCTTTTTTCCATTCACTAATCTTGTTGCCCTTCTCTGTACCTGTTCCAGCAGCTCTACATCCTTCTTGAAATGAGGCCTCCAGACCTGTATACAGTACTCAAGATGTGGCCTAACCATTGCCTTATACAAGGGAATAATCACCTCCTTATCCCTGCTAGAAAAGTTCCTGTATATCATTGACAAGACACCATGAGCTACTCTTGCAGCTCGTCTGCACTGCTCAGAGAACTTAATATCTGCCTGCACAATTACCCCCAGGTCCTTTTCATTCTCCACCACTGTCAGTGTAGTACCGCAGAGTTGATACGTTGCTCTGGGGTTACTGTTTCCCATATGTAGTACTTTACATTTGTCAATGTTAAACTTCATTTGCCACCTCTCAGCCCATCTGTTCAACCTTTCCAGATCCTGTTGCAGCAGCATAGCCTCAGTAGTGTCCTTAACAACCCTGCCAACCTTTGTATCATCTGCAAACTTGGACATTAAACTTGATATCCCATCATCAGTATCATTCATAAACACCGAAAACAACAACGGACCGAACACTGAACCCTGAGGAACTCCACTAATAACATTAGTCCACGTTGAGCAGTGTCCATTGATTACCACTCTCTGTATTCTGCCACTCACCCATCCCCTTATCCATAGCAGCAATTTGCCTCCAACGCCACACTGCTCCAATTTGTGCAGTAGTCTTCCATGTGCAACAGTATCAAAAGCCTTTCTAAGATCCAAATATATAATATCAAAGTTATTCCCTGCATCCAGTTCTTTTGTGACTACATCATAGTATCCAATCAAATTGGTCAGGCAAGACCTGCCCTTAACAAAACCATGCTGCGTCTGAGCTATAACTGAATTCTTGTCTAGATGATCCTGCAGTGCTTCTTTAACCAGTGCCTCCATTAATTTACCTGGAACAGAAGTTAAACTAACAGGTCTATAATTACTTGTGTCAGCCTTTGATCCTCCTTCGGAATTGGGGTTACATTTGCACATCTCCAGTCTATGGGTACCTCCCCTGAGTCCAAAGAAGCTCTCATAATTATGGCTAGGGGTTTGCTTACTTCCTTTGCTGCCTCCTTTAATATAACTGGATAGATCCCATCCACCCCAGGTGCCTTTTTTATGTTTATCCTCAACAATCTCTCTTCCACTTTCTTCTCAGTTATTACAAAATCATCCAGCACACTGCCAATGTTTACTTTACCTACATCATTCTCCTTCCTGAATAACTCCTCATGCGTGAATGTAGATGCAAAATACTCGTTTAGATTGTTAGCCACCTGAGCAGGATCCTCAACTGTTGAACCATCAATATCCAGTGGACCAATCTGATTCATCCCTTTCCTTCTTGAGTTTAAATATGTAAAGAACTCTTTTCTGTTTTTCTTTGCATCCTTTGCCAAGGATTTTTCGTAGTCTGCCTTTGCCTGCCTAATCTCCTTTGTGACTTGGTTTCAGACCAACTTATATCTATCATAGGCTTCCATGTCAAACATTAATTTGTATGTATCCCATGCATTTTTCTTCTCTGCCACCTGTCTCATTAGTTCATCTGACAACCATTTAGGCCTAAACCTTGAACAATATTTCTTAGTTGGTATGTAAAGCCTGGTAGCCTCCAAGATTAGTTCCTTGAATGCTTCCCATTTTGAGTTTGCTGTTGGTAACATCATCAGTTGGTCCCACTGTATAGAATTTAAATACTGTCTCAGACCATCATAGTCACCTTTACGAAAACAAAAACCCTTCCCTTTACCTCTGATGGTAGTTACCTCCTTGAGTAAATCCCACTTCAACACACTGCGATCACTGCCACCTAGTGGTTCATTTATCTGCAGATTCTTAATGCATGAAGAATCACTACTGATAATCAGATCAAGAGTATTGCTCCCTCTTGTTGCCTCACGAACATGCTGATGTAGAAAACAATCATCCAATAAATCCACAAAAGCCTTGCTAGTGTGCGAGTGACCAACCCACAAATTCCAGTCAATATCTGGGAAATTAAAATCCCCCATTATAAGACTCTCTGATTTACTGGCCCACTCTATTTCCCTGTACAATATCTTATTATACTCATCAGAGTCATTAGGCCTATAGCACACTCCTACTCTCAATTTTGAGTTCCCTATGCTTATGTCACACCAAACTGACTCGACACTGCCCTGTCCAATGATGTCGACTGGCTTCACTTCCTTGGACTTTGTGTTTCTTAACTAATAGCATAACCCCTCCTCCCCTCCTGTACTGTCTATCCTTTCTATACACATTGTATTCCCCAAATTCCAGTTCCGCATTACTTATATCTGTGTGACACCACGTCTCTGATATCCCAACAATATCTGCCTTTGATGTTTTGAGCAATACCTCAAATTCATCAAATTTATTTACCAAACTCCTAGCATTGGTGTACGCGCAGGTATACATGCACCTGTTTCTATTCTTAGCTACCCTAACACAACCCATGTGTTTACTTGTACCGCAATGACTCCCAGCAGTCTCTGAAATATCCTGAATCTTGTTTTTTAGGCTTCTGCTCATTTCAATAGAAGCAGTGCAAGAATCACTTCCACCTCTGCTAGTGGCTACTGTTAATCTATTAGTCCTTGTATCCCCCCCAACTAGCAGTTTTCCGACCCACCTAACACTGCCTCGACAGCATCAGCAAAAATTCTTGCACCCTTTCTATTTAAGTGTATCCCATCCCTGTATAAGCAATCTCTCCTGTTAACAAGTACAGTCCAGGCTGAAAAAAATTCTACCCCTTGAGCCTTGCACAATCCCTCCAGGGCCGAATTGATCGACAAAACTTCTCTCTTAACAACTGGGGGTAGGATAATACTCCATCTAATGTCTACCTGCAGCTCTTTTCAGCCCACCAAATTGAATATTCTGACTTCTTGCCAGTCTTCACAGATGGTTTGAAGTCAGAGGTGTCTGTTGGATCTGCAACTGTCTTCCCAGATGCTACCATATTTGAGCAGATCCCTCCCAAATGCAGCATATTTATTGAATAGCTGCACACAATTGAACTAGCCTTGGATCACATACAAGTACACCACCACCACCAAAAATGCGTTATATATACCAATTCTCTTAGTTCACTATAGGCTTTGTCATCGATGAGGAGCAGTCCTCATCCAATCATGTCCTGGGTACAGCAGAGGATACAATCCTTTTCTGAATTGGAATTTGATTTTCACTTCTGCTGGATCCCCAGCCACATTGGGATCCTGGGAAATGATTTGGTGGACTCTGCAGCCAAATGAGTGTCCCATTATAACTCTTGTCTGTTAGTCCCCTATACAGACTAAAGGCAGGTAATTAGAAAGAAACTGGTTTCCCAATGGCAACACTCTTGGCATGGGCAGGCTGAAAATAAGCTATACGAGATTAAACCTGTAATCGAACATTGGCTCTCTAGCCTTCGCAGGGACTGTAAGGAGGAAGTTGTTCTAGCTCGGCTCTGCATAGGACACAGTCATCTGACGCATGCTTTTTTGCTGAGGGCTGATGACTGTCCTATGTGCAAGCATTGTGACACCATTTTAACATTAAAACATATTGACTGGCCAAGGTTTTTTAATGCATACTGTTTATGTTTTATTTGTTTTAACCATCTGACTGAGCCTTGTACACTCAGTCAGATTTTAACTGACAAAGACAATATGTCCGCAATTTTTAACTTTTTAAAAACTGCAAACCTCTATACACGTATATAAATGTTTTGCACATTATGTATATTTCTTTTATGAGATATTTTACTTGCTTTTTAACCATTTATACATATTACTGTTTATTTAACCTGTGTCTTATTTAAATATTGGAATTGGTGCATCATGGCCTTAGTTGCCCATGCGCCATAAAAAACCACATACAAACCATCACATAAAAAGTATATGATGGTGGTAGAACTTTATGATCTGTGGTAGTGCAGTGCCATCTCTGGCAGTTTGTGAACCAGACACTGCATTTTTTAAAAAAAATGTACTGTTATTAACTATTTGTGGAAGATTATTGAAACCTCTAGTACAGGTGTGTGACCCATTTCTATGCATTGGCCGGCACTCATGTAGAGAACTGTACAATGTTATTCCCCCCACCGCATTTAAAACTTCCATGTCCCAAAATATAATTTCCAGTGGCTTTTGAAAGTATCACTTTGTTATGATGTTATATATCTTCCACAGCATTTAATTAACAGTTCAGAATGAGAGTATTAGTAGGCAAATGATGCAAGAAAGATAGGGGCAAATGATGCAAGAAAGCAAGTTCATACAGCATCAACCATGAAAAAAAAAAAAAAAAAAAAAATCCATTTCATCTATCTGTCCCCTCCAGTAGTTTGTCTAGTTTTTCCTTGAATTTATTCAAACTATCCACTTCTACAACAATGGATGGAAGCTTGTTCCAGAAATCTGCAACTGTCCTTCCTCAGTTTGAATTTGTCCCTCATGTGCATAGGCTGAGCAAGAGGAAGACTCTCATCAGCATTGAGTTTTCTCAAGCCATTCAAAGCCTTAAAAAACTCAATCAGCTCACCCTGCAGCAAAGTATATTATAATATACACAGAAATAATGAAACACATTACACTGCTTTTTTTAAATATTAAATTAATTAACAGTACTTTAAATAATGTAATAAGAATGTTTTTAGTGTCATTTACTAATCATGTGATATTTTCTTGTTTAATTGTTAAATGACAAAATTACTATAAACAAAACTACTATAGTCAAAATTACTATAAACATTGCCAAAAAATATATACAGCCAGGCCTCGCATAACGAGAGTTCGATTAATGCTATTTGAAAAAATTATACCACTTTTCACTTTACACGATGCAAATTTCCAGTTAACGCGATCTTTTTTTTTTTCTTTTTATGCGATAGTTGAAAAAGATTTGAATCGCACGTTAAGCTTACCGCGAGTTGTACGGGCAATAAACAAACGTTTGCCTGCTGCCTGCCTCGGTGTGTTCCATCAACTATCAGAAGAAGACGTGTTACTTGTTTGTCTCCTGCTAATAAAGTCAATGCACACTTGCATAAAAATTCAAATTTTTAAATGAGCCAGATGAAAATGTTACCGCGAAGGAGATAACGGTAAAAGAATTAGATGAAATCTTTCGTATCGCATAGAACCTCAAACAAAAGGTTTGAGGTTCTCTGCAATATTTATTTCGTCAGGGTCCAGAGAAGATTGTTGACTGATGAAAAGAGAAAGTCAACACTGTTCAAATATTTCCGCAACAGTCATTTCTTCATTGTGTATTTTATGTCAGAGGTGCCCAAACTTTCTCAGTTCGTGGCGCCCTTAGTGTCTCAATAATTTTTTCAAGGCGCACCCAGACCAAAAGAAATACCTAACAGTTCCATTTAGTAGTTAGGTCCAAACAACTTAATAAGAAATGCTGAAACTGTGAACTACCTCGAGCTAGTAGTTCATGCGGTATCCAACATGTCGAGTATCGATGTGTTTCCCTCGAAAATTTTAAATATTCCGCAGCGCACAGGTTGGGAACCGCTGTTTTATGCAATAAACATTTAATTCCATAATTATTTTCATTATCTTTTACATTGTATACAGTTAAAAAGTTATTTAAAAGGTATTTTAAAATTCTTTATGAACATTCCAGAAGGTCAAGGACCAATTATAATTTATCCTATTGCACGATACTCTTACGGGACAAATTAATCGTGTTAATTGAGGCCAGCCTGTATACTGTATTTCCCAAAATACCAAATTTATGGCTCTGAACTGTAGCTTATGGCCTTAATGAATGACCAGCATTTTATCTGTTTTGAACCCTAGCAAAATAAGGTTGGCCATCCCTGCTTTTTACAATTTAAAAGTCTGCTAGTCTACAATTTATAGTTGACACTGGACTTTAATTTCTGTTGAATGTAATTTTCAGGAAATACTTTAAAAAGAAAGAACTACTTTCCAAAGAACAGAAGCAGAAGGAATGAATGAGACAGAGAAGAGTTGGTTTCATGAGTTTTGTATTTAAATTCTGAATGGACGTTGACTAGATAATACATATTTGATCCAGTTTCAGTATCTGCTTGCAGTAGAAACTGAACATGTGTGTAGGAAGTGGAATGAGTTTTCAGTAGAGGATTCCTTAACTAACCTGCCCACCCTTTTTGATTTAGGGTCTAAGAGTTTTAAGAGAGATTCTGTAAGTACCACCCAACATGAGAAAATCTTTAGGGAGGGGATGCCAGAAGTTTACGAAACTCTAATAGGGAGCTGAATGATTTTCTAATAATAGAGAGGAAAGTGTAAGAGAAATTGTTGAAGTTAAACATAAAAAAGGAACCTGGGGTGGACAGGATCTATCCAGTTATATAAAGATATACAGCAAAGGAGGTAAAGCAAACCATCAGCTATAATTATGAGATCATCTTTGGATTGAAGGGGGTTTCCTATGGACTGGAGATGTACAAATGTATGCCCTGTTAGTTTAACTTCTATTCCAGGGAAAATAATGATGTCATCACTGGTAAAAGAAGTAATGCAGCACCATCTAGACAGGAAGGCAGTTATACTTAAGGTATAACATAAAACTAAACAGCATAATACGTATCACTGCATTTAGGGATCTATTAGCTTAGTGTACTATTGTCAGTCAATTAAATTGAATTTAAGCAGGAATCATGCCTCAGAGTAGAGCAGCAAAGCAACAGGCACAAAGTAGCGAGAGTGCTGTGGCTCAGGGAAGAACTGAAGGGGGTGATTCTCCAATGCATCACACCATAAAAAAAGTGCAACTTTTAAAATGTTTTCAGAACTTTCTGGAACTGGACATGATCCAGCCAAAGTGGATGTCTTTGTGTGCACAAGGTGCAGAGAGAGAGAGTGAAGAAATTAGGTGCCAACTCAGCATTTTGATGGGTGTCTATGAGAGTTTGAAGAGTAGGGTTGATACACTCAAATGAATTAAAATGGGGATCCATCAAGCTCTCAGCTGCCCAACTCAAAGCCAGTGCTGTTTCTCTTGTGCATCAGACAACACAGCGGCAATCTTCAAGGCAGAATGTGGGACTCCATTGGCAGAGAAACAGGAAATATGTTGTGCAAGAAGGATAGGTAAAATAGGACCAGGGTATGTCTGCCAGGGGGTAAAAATGGATGACGTTGTAGAGCAGATATCATCTTTTAAGGGCACAAAAGGTGATTATGGTTGTACATGTTGGCACTAATGATATTAAGAGTAAGAGATCCGGGGACTTATTTAACAAGTACAGGGCAATGTGGCAAAATGTTGTGAGTTAGGATTGAATTTGAAAATGTCTGCAATTCAGCCCAGAAGCGATAGGAGGGAGTATATGTTGAGAACCTTGTCAATGAATTTTGCTCTGGAGAGAGAGTGTGCCAGACTCATGGGGTAGAATTTTTCTCAGCATGGTCTGTGTTTGTTAAGAAGAAAGACTGATTTTATGGGGATGGGATCTTGAATAGAAGGGGACCAGAAATATTTGCTGATGCTGCCAAGACAGTGATAAGTGGGTTGGAAAACTGCTAGCTTGGGGGGGCTGATACACAGACTAATAGTTTAACTAGAGCCGCAGGCAAAGATGAGAGTGATTCTTGTATTTCTACTATTGGTACATGCAGCAGCCCGAAAAGCAAGGTGGCTGGGATTTCAGGCCCTGCTGTTGGTCATCATGGAACAAATTAATACATGGGCAGTGCTAGGGTAACCAAGAGTAAGAGCACATACATGTATACAAAGTATGTATATTCACAAAGGAGGATCAAAGGCTGACAAGTAATTATAGACCTGTGAGTTTAACTTCTGTTCCAGGAAAATTAATGGAGGCACTAGTTAAAGAAGCACTGCAGGATCATTTAGACAAGACTTCAGTTATAGCTCGGACACAGCATGGTTTTGTTAAGGGGAAGTCTTGCCTGACCAATTTGATTGGATACTATGATGCAGTCACAAAAGAACTGGATGCAGGGAATAACTTTGATATTATATACTTGGATCTTAGAAAGGCTTTTGATACTGTTGCACATGGAAGACTGCTGCACAAATTGGAGCAGTGTGGCATTGGAGGCAAATTGCTGCTATGGATAAAGGGGTGATTGAGGGGGAGAAGACAGAGAGTGGTAATCAATGGACACTGCTCATCGTGGACTAATGTTATTAGTGGAGTCCCTCAGGGTTCAGTATTGGGTCCATTATTGTTTTATGTATTTATAAATAATATTGATGATGGTATATCAAGCTTAATGTCCAAGTTTGCAGACAATACGGAGGTTGGCAGGGTTGTTAAGGACACTAATGACAGTACACTGCTGCAACAGGATCTGGAAAGGTTGAGCAGATGGGCTGAGAGGTAGCAAATGTAAAGTACTACATATGGGAAACAGCAACCCCATGGCAAAGTATCAACTCTGTGGTACTACACTGACAGTGGTAGAGAATGAAAAGGACCTGGGGGTAATTGTGCAGGCAGATATGAAGTTCTCTGAGCAGTGCAGACGAGCTGCAAGAGTAGCTCATGGTGTCTTGTCAATGATATACAGGAATTTTTCTAGCAGGGATAAGGAGGTGATTATTCCCTAGTATAAGGCAATGGTCAGGCCACACCTTGAGTACTGTATACAGGTCTGGAGGCCTCATTTCAGGAAGGATGTAGAGCTGCTGGAACGAGTACGGAGAAGAGCAACAAGATTAGTGAATGGAACAAAGGGTTACTCTTATGAAGAAAGTCTTACGTTCTGCAAATTACAGTGTCTGGAGACTAGGCACCTGTGAGGTGATCTGATTGAGGTGTATAAGGGCTTGAATGGTTTGAGCATGCTCAGTGCTGATGGGTTTCTTCTTCGTGCTCAGAATAATCACCTGAGAGGGCATAAATTCAGACTGAGGAAAGACAGATGTACGATAGATGTGTGGAAATTTGCCTTTAGCCAGTGGGTAGTTGGTTGGTGGAACAGACTTCCATCCCTTGTTGTGGAAGTTGATAGCCTAATTAAATTTAAGGCTCAGCTGGACAGGTATTTCGAACAAACAGATGGGTGAAGTGCAAGTGTTTTTTTTTGGCTGATGCTGCATAAGCTTGCTTTCTTGCATCATGCATCATATGCCTCTACTAATGCTAATACATGCATGTACAATTAATGCTAAGAATAGGGTAGCTAAGAATATGAACAGGTGCATGTGTACTTGCATGTACACCAGTGCTAGAAGTTTGGTAAATAAATTTGAGGATTTTAGGTCTGAGGACGAGGGTTGCCTGTGCGGACGTGCCTTTCTGCCGCTCTTGGAACAGAGAAGTTTTTTCTGATTTATTTTCTGCTTTATTAGTTTAAATTGACATATTAACTTATTTTCTAGAGTAGCTTTATATTCCTATTTACGGTACTTAAGTTTAAAGTAACTTAGATAGAGATTTTGTAGATATTACTTAGTATCGGAAAGGGTATCAAATCCATGTGTTTACCGATCGTAAATAGCCGCCATTGTCACGCGAAAATTAACCAGTAAAATCTATTAATCTTGTCGAACTTCATTGGCAATTAAATTGTACTTTTAACTATACATATAACCAGTTAGGTTACGTAATATAAATAATTAGTAAAAATAAATAATTAATACATAACTTGATACGGAAGTTATATAAAGGGATTTCGTAGATAACACTCGTTATTGAAACACAAATATTTCGTAGATAACACTCGTTACTGAAACAAATATTTCGTAGATAACACTTGTTACTGAAACAAATATTTCGTAGATAACGCTCGTTACTGAAACATAAATATTTCGTAGATAACACTCGTTACTGAAACAAATATTTCGTAGATAACACTCGTAGATTTCGTAGATAACACTCGTTACTGAAACATAAATATAGCGTTATAACTGTGTTGGGATACAAGTTTAGGATTTAATTTTGTACTGAAATTGAAATTTTATTGAAAGTAAATCGAAGCAGCAAAGCAAAAGGCTCAAGCTAATGGGAATGCTGTGGCTCAAAGGAGAACTGAGGGGGCCAGTTGCCCTCTGAATCACAGCCTTTTAAGATGCACTATTTGCTTGATGTTTGCGGAGCAGTCAGGTATGGGACATGATACTGCCATGGGGGATGTCTTTCTATGTGCGTCAACTCAGCATTGTTATGGGCCTATATGAGAGCTTGAAGGACAGGGTGGATGCCCTCGAAGGATTACAAGTGAGGGGCCCATCAAGCTCTCAGCTGCCCACACCAATGACAGAGCTTGCACTTGGTCATCGCGCGACACAGCGGCAGCCCCCAAGGCAGAATGCGCTGGTCCCAAAGGAACTAGTAGTTGTTGGCGACTCTATTGTCAGGGAAACGGGAAACATGCTTTGTAAAAAGGATAGGTGGAAAAGGACCAAGGTATGTCTGCCAGGGGCAAAGGATGATGTCGTTGTAGAGCGGATATCATCTTTTAAGGGCACAAAAGGTGATATAGTTGTACACGTTGGCACTAATGATATTAAGAGTAGGAGACCGGCAGAATTACTTAACAAGTACAGGTCACTGATGAAAATAAGCCGTGAATTAGGGTTGAATTTGAAAGTGTCTGCAATTCTGCCCAGACACGATAGGAGGGCGTATATGATAAGAGCCTTGTCGATCAATTCGGCCCTGGAAAGATTGTGCAGGGCTCAAGAGGTAGAATTTTTTTCAGCCTGGTCTGTACTTGTTAACAGGAGAGACTGCTTCTACAGGGATGGGATACACTTAAATAGAAAGGGTGCAAGAATGTTTGCTGATGCTATCGAGGCAGTGTTAGGAGGGTCGGAAAACTGCTAGATTGGGAGGATACAAGGACTAATAGATTAACAGTAGCCACTGGCAGAGGAGAAAGTGATTCTTGCACTGCTTCTATTGGAATGAACAGCAGCCTGGAAAATAAGATGCAGGATATTTCAGAGACTGCTGGGAATCATTGGGGTACAAGTAAACACATGGGTTGTGTTAGGGTGGCTAAGAGGAAGAGCAGGTGCATGTATACTTGCGTGTACACCAATGCTAGGAGTCTAGTAAATAAATTTGATGAATTTGAGGTATTGCTCAAAACATCAAAGGCAGATATTGTTGGTATTTCAGAGACGTGGTGTCACACAGATATAAGGAATGCAGAACTGGAATTTGGGGAGTACAATGTCTACAGAAAGGATAGACAGGATAGGAAGGGAGGAGGGGTTATGCTATTAGTTAAGAAACACATAAAATCCAAGGAAGTGAAGCCAGTCGACATCGCTGGACAGTGCAGTGTCGAGTCAGTATGGTGTGACATAAGCATTGGGAGATCAAAATTGAGAGTAGGAGTGTGCTATAGGCCTAATGACTCTGATGAGTATAATAAGAAACTGTACAGAGAAATAGAGTGGGCCAATAAATCAGAGAGTCTTATTATGGGGGATTTTAATTTCCCAGATATTGACTGGAATTTGGTGGCTGGTCACTCACACACTAGCAAGGCTTTTGTGGATTTATTGGATGATTGTTTTCTACATCAGCATGTTCGGGAGGCAACTAGAGGGAGTAATACTCTTGATTTGATTATCAGTAGTGATTCTTCATGCATTAAGAATCTGCAGATAAATGAACCACTAGATGGCAGTGATCACAGTGTTCTGAAGTGGGATTTACTCAAAGAGGTAACTACCATTAGGGGTAAAGGAAATGGGTATTGCTTTCGTAAAGGCGACTACGATGGACTGAGACAGTATTTAAATTCTATACAGTGGGATCAACTGATGATGTTACCAACAGCAAATTCAAAATGGGAAGCATTCAAAGAACTTATCTTGGAAGCTACTAGGCTTTACATACTAACTAAGAAATATTGTTCAAGGTTTAGGCCTAAATGGATGTCAGATGAACTGATGAGGCATATGGCAGAGAAGAAACATGCATGGGATACATACAAATTAACACATGACACAGAAGCCTATGATAGATACAAGTTGATCTGTAACCAAGTTACAAGGGAGGTTAGGCAGGCGAAGGCAGATTACGAGAAATCTTTGGCAAGGGATGCAAAGAAAAACAGCAAAGAGTTCTTTACTTATGTAAACTCTAGAAGGAAGGGGATGAATCAGATTGGTCCACTTGATATCGATGGGTCAACTGTTGAAGATCCTGCTCAGGTAGCTAACAAACTAAATGAATATTTTGCATCGACATTCACACATGAGGAGTTATTCAGCGAGGGGAATGCCACAGGTATATTCAACTCTGGCAGTAAGCTAGAGAATCTTGTAATAACTGAGAGTAAAGTGGAGGAGAAATTGTTGAAGATAAACACAAGAAAGGCACCTGGGGTGAATGGAATCTATCCAGTTATATTAAAGGAGGCAGCAAAGGAAGTAAGCAAACCCTTAGCCATAATTATGAGAGCTTCCTTGGACTCAGGGGAGGTACCCATTGACTGGAGATGTGCAAATGTGACCCCAATTCACAAAGGAGGATCAAAGGCTGACACAAGTAATTATTGACCTGTGAGTTTAACTTCTGTTCCCGGAAAATTAATGGAGGCACTGGTTAAAGAAGCACTGCAGGATCATCTAGACAAGACTTCAGTTATAGCTCAGACATAGCATGGTTTTTTTAAGGGGAAGTCTTGCCTGACCAATTTGATTGGATACTATGATGCAGTCACAAAAGAACTGGATGCAGGGAATAACTTTGATATTATATACTTGGATCTTAGAAAGGCTTTTGATACTGTTGCACATGGAAGACTGCTGCACAAATTGGAGCAGTGTGGCATTGGAGGCAAATTGCTGCTGTGGATAAAGGGGTGGTTGAGGGGGAGAAGACAGAGAGTGGTAATCAATGGACACTGCTCGTCGTGGACTAATGTTATTAGTGGAGTCCCTCAGGGTTCAGTATTGGGTCCTTTATTGTTTTCTGTATTTATAAATGATATTGATGATGGTATATCAAGCTTAATGTCCAAGTTTGCAGACGATACGAAGGTTGGCAGCATTGTCAAGGACACTACTGACACTATGCTGCTGCAACAGGATCTGGAAAGGTTGAGCAGATGGGCCGAGAGGTGGCAAATGAAGTTTAACATTGACAAATGTAAAGTACTACATATGGGAAACAGCAGCCCCAGAGCAATGTATCAACTCTGTGGTACTACACTGACAGTGGTAGAGAATGAAAGGGACCTGGGGGTGGTTGTGGAGGCAGATATGAAGTTCTCTGAGCAGTGCAGACGGGCTGCAAGAGTAGCTCATGGTGTATTGTCAATGATATATAGGAATTTTTCTAGCAGGGATAAGGAGGTGATTATTCCCTTGTATAAGGCAATGGTCAGGCCACACCTAGAGTACTGTATACAGGCCTGGAGGCCTCATTTCAAGAAGGGTGTAGAGCTGCTGGAACGAGTACAGAGAAGGGCAACAAGATTAGTGAATGGAACAAAGGGGTGCTCTTAAGAAGAAAGGCTTAAGTTTTGCGAATTACAGTGTCTGGAGACTAGGCACCAGCGAAGTGATCTGATAGAGGTGTACAAAGCCTTGAATGGTTTAAGCATGCCCAATGCTGATGGGATTCTTCCTGTTGCTCAGAATAATCACCTGAGAGGGCATAAATTCAAATTGAGGAAAGACAGATGTAGGATAGATGTGCGGAAATTTGCCTTTAGCCAGCGGGTGGTTGGTAGGTGGAACAGACTTCCATCTCTTGTCGTGGAAGTTGATAGCCTAAATAAGTTTAAGGCTCGGCTGGACAGGTATTTCGAACGAACAAAGGGGTGAAGTGGAAGTGGTTATTTTTTATTTATTTATTTTACTTTAATTTTTTTGGCTGATGCTGCATAAGCTTGCTTTCTTGCATCAAATGCCTCTGCTAATGCTAATGCTAATTTGATGAATTTGAGGTGTTGGTCAAAACGTCAAAGGCAGATATTGTTGGGATATCAGAAACGTGGTGTCACGCAGATATAAGGAATGCAGAAATGGAATTTGGGGAGTACAATGTGTACAGTAGGATAGGAAGGAGGAGGGATTATGCTGTTTGTCAAGAAACACATAAAATCGAAGGAAGTACAGCCATTTGACATGGTTGGACAGTAAAGTGTGGAGTCAGTTTGGTGTGATATAAGCACTGGGAAATCAAAATTGAGAAGAGGAGTGTGTTATAGGCTTAATGACTCTGATGAGTATAATAAACAACTGTACAGGGAAATAGCTGGACTAGTAAACGAGAGAGCCTAAAAAAAGGGAGGGGGGGATTTTAGTTTCCCAGATATTGACTGGAATTTGTAGGTTTGTCACTCACACACACTAGAAAGGCTTTTGTGGTTTTAATGGATGATTGTTTTGTACAGCAGAAGCATGTTCGGGAGGCTACTAGAGGGAGTAGCCTCCCTCTTGATCTGATTATCAGTAGTGATTCTTCATGCATTAAGAATCTGCAGATAAAGGAACCACTAGATGGCAGTGATCACAGTGTGCTGAAGTGGGATTTACTCAAAGAGGTAACTACCATCATGGGTAAAGGGAAGGGTTTTTGCTTTCGTAAAGGCAACAACGGTGGTCTGAGACAGTATTTAAATTCTATACGGTGGGACCCAGCTGATGATGTTGCCAACAGCAAATTCAAAATGGGAATCATTCAAAGAATTAATCTTGGAAGCTACTACATTTTTCATACCAACTAAGAAATATTGTTCAAGGTTTTAGGCCTAAATGGAGGTCACATGAACTAATGAGTTCATGTGAGTTCATCTGCCATAATGTGGCAGAGAAGAAAAATGCATGGGATACATATAAATTAACAGGTGACACAGAAGCCTATGATAGATATAAGCTGGTCTGTGACCAAGTCACAAAGGAGATTAGGCGGGCAAAGGCAGATACGAGAAATCTTTGGCAAAGGATACAAAGAAAAACAGCAAAGAGTTCTTTACTTATGTAAACTCTGTAAGGAAGGGGATGAATCAGATTCGCCCACTTGATATCGATGGTTCAACTGTTGACAATCCTGCTCAGGTAGCTAACAAACTAAATGAGTAATTTGCATCTACATTCACACATGAGGGGAATGCCAGAGGTGAATTGAACTCTGGCAGTGAGCTAATGATTTTGTAATAACTGAGAGCAAGTTGAGGAGAAATTGTTGCAGATACACATAAGAAAGGCACCTAGGTTGGATGGAATGTATCCAATTATATTAACCCCTTCATAGATTATCCTGAGATATCTTGTTTTTGAGTTTAAAAGTTATTTGGAACATACACGAAATATCTCGGATAAAAGGAAACAATAATACCTCCAAATTTAGGACTGAGACCTATTTTCTCGGGCATTTATTTTTCTAATTTTGCATTAGCCAGATAAATCCCGACATTTCTCGGGATTTTATTACGCCTGGCAGCAGACAACTGACTTTCGTTTTACTTTTATTGTACAGCAATTTAAGAACAGTAGCCCGTGTTCCTACGTGCTGCCAGTAATCAAAATAAAATAAATGCTGAATACTGATAACGTTAACTAAATGCTGAATATTGATAAGCAGTTACCAATCAGAAAACAATATCGAAAAATATTCCAGCGCCCTCTTCAACTGCCAGTCATAAGTGATGCTTACCTCGCCTATCCACTTGCAGTGGCTGTGTGTCAGAATATAGCTAGTTCACAATTATTGCTTGTGTGTTTCCCTTGATTTTTTAAATTTATTTTTATAATGAGTAGTGAAGAACAAGAAGAAGAGATTAGTGACAATTCATATAGTGAATCGGAAACTTCTGTTGAATCCAGTTCTGAAGATTCTTTTTTTTTTCACGTTTTGATTCAGATGAAGAAGATGGTGATGTCATTGTTTTAGATGCTAGAGAGTGGTGTAAAATTGAATGCACTAAAGACCTCCCCCTGCAACATCCAAGATTTCCATTTTCTGCTCAGCCAGTTGTTGTTGTTATTATTATTATTTGATTTTTAGGAGCATTAGCAACTAAGGCCATATTGCTCCGGGGATATGCGGTGGTCATTCCCTGACCTTTCTGCATCCTCCGTATTTGGTGGTCACGGGCTCGAACCCCGATCTAATCAAGAAGCGTATGCTACACACTGCTGCTCCTGCCACCCTGGCTACGGAGGCGCCCCACCAGTTTTGTACATTGAAAGCAATATAGATGAAATGAATCCTCTAGACTTTTTTGCTTTATTTTTTGATGAAGAACTAACCAATCTAGTGTGCTCTGAGACTAATAAATTTGCAGAACAAAGTGGCTCTCGTGATTCTAGTTGGACTCCAGTAATGCATGCTGAATTGAGAGTATTTTTTGCCGGCGCCTCCGTAGCCAGGTGGGAAGGAGCAGCAGTGCATAGCACACGCTTCTTGATTAGACCGGGGTTCGGGCCCATCAACACCAAATACAGAGGATGTAGAAAGTTCAGGGAATGACCTCCGCATATTCCGGAGCAATATGGCCTTAGTTGCTAATGCTCCTAAAAACCAATTAACAAGCAAACAAATAAAGTATTTTTTTGCTCTGAAAATGCTGCAAGGTATTGTGAGAAAGAATATATGCACTGGTCAAAAAAGCCATTACTTGAGACACCAGTGTTTGGAACTACGATGGCTCTTAGATGTTATAGAAAGATAAAACAATATCTTCATTTCTCAGTTAATGAGTCATATGATGCAAATATGCACCCAAATCCAAAACTAAACAAGATTTATGATGTCTATTGCTTCTTAGAAAATAAATTTAGAAGTCTCTATGTTCCAAAAAGCGATATAACAATAGATGAAAGCTTTATGCTGTACAAAGGAAGACTCAGTTGGGTGCAGTATATGCAATTGAAGCGCTCAAGATATGGCATAAAGTATTATATGCTGTTTGAATCCGAAAGTGGCTATGTTTGGACTTTTGTAATATATGTAGGAAAAGGCACAGAAATGGATCCAGACTTTATTGGTCTTCCAATGTCTATGCAAGTGGTTTTGACTCTCATAAAGCCTCTGTTAGGAAAAGGCTATTGCCTCACAAAGTGGACAATTATTATACCAGTCCCCAATTAGCTGATATTCTCATCAGAAAGAAAACTGATGTTTATGGTACAGTAAGACTAAACAGAAAGGAAATGCCCAAAATGCTGAAGAAAGATAAGCTGAAAATGCAAGAGGTTGCTGCTTTTCAAAGAGGGAAAGTCATGGCCTTACGTTGGAAAGATAAAAAAGGTGTTGTGTTGTTATCTATGGTCCATAATCCTTCTCAGGAAGAAATAGAAACTCGAACAGAAGTAGTGAAGAGACCCAAAGTAGTTTGTGACTATAACTTTTTCCATGGGAGGTGTAGATAAAGTTGACTAGCATTTGGCAAACTATCCCCTGCCAAGGAAACGGATGAAAAAATACTACAGGAAGGTTTTATTTCACCTAATGGACCTAGCTGTGTGGAATTCATTTCTACTGTATAAAGCCACGATTTCAGATGGCCAAAAAGCTCTTTAAACCTTAAATTAGATTGGACCTGATTGATGAAATTATCAAGAAATATCACCTGCAAATTCCAGCAGTTAGAAAGGGAAGACCGTCCTCAACATGCCACCCAACTCACTATTCACCAGGCCATTGCCCCATTGATATGCCACCAACTGAGAAGAAGTTTCCAACTAGAACTTGTTGGGTATGCTCCAAAAAGCGGAACAGAGATGGCAAGAAAATTTGAAAGGAGACACGCTACATGTGCGAAATATGTGAAATTGCTCTTTGCATCACTCCTTGCTTCAAGATCTACCACACCAAGTAAAATTACTGTTTGATTTTCATGAAATGCCATTTTTTTATGGAATTCAAATTGTCTTTCAGGGAATAAAGTAAGTTTGTATTTTTTTTTTTTTTTTTTTTTTTTGTGTTTTTCTATTCCTTTCTTTTAACACAAGTGATAATTTATTAAAAAATCTGCATAATTTCCACACTTTTTGCCATACACGAGATAACCCAAATGGGTTAATTACGAGATAACCCAAATAAGTAATTAACCCATTTGGGCTATCCCAAACGGGATAGCCCAAATGGGTTAATTACTAACATGTATTTTATACTAAAAAATTTATTAAAAAACACAAAAAACTATACAATGAGTATAGTTTTTTGTGTTTTTTAATAAATGATATATACTTTAAATCTTTAAATCTGTACACATGATGTATACTGTAAATCTGTAAAATAAAAAAAGTCGATCTGTTATGGCACAATTTCAGGAAAATAATGTTCCGGGAAGGGGTTAAAGGAGGCAGCAAAGGAAGAAAGCAAACCCTTTACTATAATTATGTGAACATCCTTCAATTCAGGGCTAGTCCCTATGGGCTGGAGAAGTGCAAATATATTCCCAATTCATAAAGGAAGGATCAAAATGCAACATGAGTAATTACAAACATGTTAGCTTAACATCTCTTCCAGGGAAAATAGTGGAATCACTGGTTAAAGAAGTAACCAGGACCTTTGGACAGGTATGCAAATATACTGCAATCACAGCATGGATTTGTCAAGGAGTCTTGCCTAACCAGTCTGATAGGTTACTATGATGCAGTGCCCAAGGAACTGGATGCAAAAAATAATTTTGACATCATGTACTTTGATTTCAGGAGAGTTTTTAATACTGTTGCACATAAAAAACTGCCGTACAAACAGGAGAATGTGAAGGTAACTATGCAAAAGCTCCAAGGCAATCAAGGAAAGTTACTGCTATGGATAAAAGGATGGTTACGTGGAAGAAGGCAGAGAGTGGTTATCAGTGGGCACTGCTCTTTGTGGACTAATGTTATTAGTGGAGTTCCCCAGGGTTCAGTGCTGGGTCCATTGTTGTTTTCAGTAGTTGTCAATGATAATGATGAAGGTATATTAGGCTTAATGTCTATGTTTGCTGATGATACAAAAGTTTGCAGGGTAGTTAATGATAGTCTTTAGGGTGAGCTACCGCAACAAGATCTAGGAAAATTGGGTTGATGAGCTGAGAAATGGCAGTTGAAGTTTAACATTGACAAATGCAATGTCCTGCACATGGGTAGCAGTAACCCAAGAGTAATTTACACACATGCTGCCAGGACAGCTCGTGGGTTTTTTTTTCAGTGATATACAGAAACTTTGCTAGCAGGGATAAGGAGGTGATTATCTCTTTGTATAAGGCCTTGGTTAGGCCACACCTTGAGTACTATACAGATCTGTAGGCCTCATTTCAGGAAAGATGTAGATCTGCTGGAATGGGTACAGAGCTTGAGTTCTGCAAATAGCATCATCTTATGCTGCAATTTGCAGCACAAGTTCTGCAAATTACAGAATCTCAGGTGTTTAAAGTCTTGAATGGATTGTATAAGCTGTATAAGTTAATGGTATTCTTCCACTTGCTCCACATGAGGGGTCATAAATTCAAGTTGAGGAAGAATGGTTGCAGGATAGATTTTTTTTTTTTTTTTTGCCAATCATACTACTAATTAATTAAGTCACAGCATGGGCTTAAGGGGAGATCTTGTCTGACCAATCTGATTGGATACTATGATGCAGTGACAAAGGAACAAAAAATAATTTTGATTGCATATACAGTACTTAGATTTCAGGAAAGCTTTTGGTACTGTTGCACATAAAGCACTGTTGTACAAATTGAAGCAGTGTGGCATTAAGGGAAGGTTACTGCTATGAATAAAGGGATGGTTGAATGGGAGAAGACAGAGTGGTTTTCATTGGATGCTGCTGTTCAGTGGGTGATTGGTTGCTTGAATAAGCTACTATCTGTTGTTATGGAAGTGGATAGTTTGAATAAGTTCAAGGAAGAACCAAATACACTTTTGGAGGGGGTGGGGTGGATAAGCAAAATGTGATTTTTTTCCCCCTTCTTCTTTCTTTCCAGATGCTGTATAGGTTTGTTTTCTTGTATGATTTGCCACTATTAATACTAATACTACTGCTAAAATGTAAGCACAAAAGACCATGGGAGGACAGACTTATTCTCCCATGGTCTATTGTGCTGCTCTGAAGGAAATAAATGTCAAGAATGGAAGGTTTTTTTTTTTTTGTTTGTTTTATGGCAGAGAAAGAAATATCCATAGTAAAAATACATGGTTTTGTCTAGAAGTCTCACTGTTGTTGAAATGAACATTATTATTATTAGCCGTATGGTGCAAGGAAGACTGCGGCTTATGCTTCCAACCAAAAAAAAAATTCCCAAGTTACTCCGAGAGAGAGAGAAGAGTGATGATATCCAGCTCAGGACCCTGGGTGTGCCAAGCCCATATTCACCAGATGTTGAGCCCCTGGGGTAGTGTAGCTTTACTGAATTTTATAAGGTGGACTGGGTTTAGATAGTTTGAAGTTAACTGATTCCCAGTCCTTCTTTCTCTCTTTCTGGAAAATTACCTGGAGATAGCTATTTAAGAAACTTGTGGTGGATATATGAGAACTTGTAGCTGTTTAACCAAATAGTCAAAAAAGATCATTAATATACAGAAAGAAAACAGTGGGTGAAAGAGCAGAACTTCAAAATAATGTGGCATTACTTGAGAAATAAGAAAATAGTAATCTATCCTCACAGACGTGGTGTCACACAGATATAAGGAAAGAGTAGGAGACCGGCAGAATTGCTTAACAAGTACAGGTCACTGTTGGAAAAAAAGCCATGAAATAGGGTTGAATTTGAAAGTGTCTGCAATTCTGCCCAGACACGATAGGAGGGAGTATATGATAAGAGCCTTGTCAATCAATTCGGCCCTGGAAGGATTGTGCAAGGCTCAAGGGGTAGAATTTTTTTCAGCCTGGACTGTACTTGTTAACAGGAGAGATTGCTTCTACAGGGATGGGATACACTTAAATAGAAAGGGTGCAAGAATATTTGCTGATGCTATCGAGGCAGTGTTAGGTGGGTCGGAAAACTGCTAGCTTGGGGGGAGACAAAGACGAGTAGATTAACAGTAGCCACTGGCAGAGGTGAAAGAGATTCTTGCACTGCTTCTATTGGAATGAGCAGAAGCCTGAAAAACAAGATGCAGGATATTTCAGAGACTGCTGGGGGTCATTGCAGTACAAGTAAACACATGGGTTGTGTTAGGGTAGCTAAGAATAGAAATAGGTGCATGTATACTTGCATGTACACCAGTGCTAGGAGTTTAGTAAATAAATTTGATGTATTGCTCAAAACATCAAAGGCAGATATTGTTGGGATATCAGAGACGTAGTGTCACACAGATATAAGGAATGCAGAACTGGAATTTGGGGAGTACAACGTCCACAGAAAGGATAGACTGGATAGGAAGGGAGGAGGGATTATGCTATTAGTTAAGAAATACATCAAATCCAAGGAAGTGAAGCCAGTGGACATCGCTGGACAGTGCAGTGTCGAGTCAGTTTGGTGTGACATAAGCATTGGGAGATCAAAATTGAGAGTAGGAGTGTGCTATAGGCCTAATGACTCTGATAAGTATAATAAGTACAGGGAAATAGAGTGGGCCAGTAAATCAGAGAGTCTTATAATGGGAAATTTTAATTTCCCAGATATTGACTGGAATTTGGGGGCTGGTCACTCACACACTAGCAAGTTTTTTGTGGATTTATTGGATGATTGTTTTCTACATCAGCATGTTCGGGAGGCAACTGGAGGGAGGAATACTCTTGATTTGATTATCAGCAGTGATTCTTCATGCATTAAGAATCTGCAGATAAATGAACCACTGGGTGGCAGTGATCACAGTGTGCTGAAGTGGGATTTACTCAAAGAGGTAACTACCATTAGGGGTAAAGGGAAGGGTTATTGCTTTTGTAAAGGCAACTACGATGGACTGAGACAGTATTTAAATTCTATACAGTGGGACCAACTGGTGATGTTACCAACAGCAAATGGAAAATGGGAAGCATTCAAAGAACTTATCTTGGAAGCTACTAGGCTTTACATACTAACTAAGAAATATTGTTCAAGGTTTAGGCCTAAATGGATGTCAGATGAACTGATCAGGCATATGGCAGAGAAGAAACATGCATGGGATACATACAAATTAACACATGACACAGAAGCCTATGATAGATACAAGTTGATCTGTAACCAAGTTACAAAGGAGGTTAGGCAGGCGAAGGCAGATTACGAGAAATCTTTGGCAAGGGATGCAAAGAAAAACAGCAAAGAGTTCTTTACTTATGTAAACTCTAGAAGGAAGGGGATGAATCAGATTGGTCCACTTGATATCGATGGGTGAACTGTTGATGATCCTGCTCAGGTAGCTAACAAATTAAATGAATATTTTGCATTGACATTCACACATGAGGAGTTATTTAGCGAGGGGAAAGCCAGAGGTGTATTCAACTCTAGCAGTAAGCTAGAGAATCTTGTAATAACTGAGAGTAAAGTGGAGGAGAAATTGTTGAAGATAAACACAAGAAAAGCACCCGGGGTGGATGGGATCTATCCAGTTATATTAAAGGAGGCAGCAGAGGAAGTAAGCAAACCCTTAGCCATAATTATGAGACCTCCCTTGGACTCAGGGGAGGTACCTACAGACTGGAGAAGTGCAAATGTGACCCCAATTCACAAAGAAGGATCAAAGGCTGACACAAGTAATTATAGACCTGTGAGTTTAACTTCTGTTCCAGGAAAATTAATGGAGGCACTAGTTAAAGAAGCACTGCAGGATCATTTAGACAAGACTTCAGTTATAGCTCGGACACAGCATGGTTTTGTTAAAGGGAAGTCTTGCCTGACCAATTTGATTGGATACTATGATGCAGTCACAAAGGAACTGGATGCAGGGAATAACTTTGATATTATATACTTGGATCTTAGAAAGGCTTTTGATACTGTTGCACATGGAAGACTGCTGCACAAATTGGAGCAGTGTGACATTGGAGGCAAATTGCTGCTGTGGATAAAGGGGTGGTTGAGGGGGAGAAGACAGAGAGTGGTAATCAATGGACACTGCTCGTTGTGGACTAATGTTATTAATGGAGTCCCTCAGGGCTCAGTGTTGGGTCCATTATTGTTTTCTGTATTCATAAATGATATTGATGATGGTATATCAAGCTTAATGTCGAAGTTTGCAGACGATACAATGGTAGGTAGGGTTGTCAAGGACACTACTGACACTATGCTGCTGGAACAGGATCTGGAAAGGTTGAGCAGATGGGCTGAGAGGTGGCAAATGAAGTTTAACATTGACAAATGTAAAGTACTACACATGGGAAAAAGCAACCCCAGAGCAACGTATCAACTCTGTGGTATTACACTGACAGTGGTAGAGAATGAAAGGGACCTGGGGGTGGTTGTGCAGGCAGATATGAAGTTCTCTGAGCAGTGCAGTGCAGACAGGCAGACATTGTCAATGATATATAGGGATTTTTCTAGCAGGGATAAGGAGGTGTTTATTCCCTTGTATAAGGCAATGGTCAGGCCACACCTAGAGTACTGTATACAGGTCTGGAGGCCTCATTTCAAGAAGGATGTAGAGCTGCTGGAACGAGTACAGAGAAGGGCAATAAGATTAGTGAATGGAACAAAGGGGTGCTCTTACGAAGAAAGGCTTAAGTTTTGCAAATTACAGTGTCTGGAGACTAGGCACCAGCGAGGTGGTCTGATAGAGGTGTATAAAGCCTTGAATGGTTTGAGCATGCTCAATGCTGATGGGATTCTTCCTCTCGCTCAGAATAATCACCTGAGAGGGCATAAATTCAAATTGAGGAAAGGCAGATGTAGGATAGACATGCGGAAATTTGCCTTTAGCCAGCGGGGTGGTTGGTTGGTGGAATAGACTTCCGTCCCTTGTCATGGAAGTTGATAGCCTAAATAAGTTGAAGGCTCAGCTGGACAGGTATTTTGAACGAACAGAGGGGTGAAGTGGAAGTGTTTTTTTTTTTTTTTTGGCTGATGCTGCATAAGCTTGCTTTCTTGCATCAAATGCCTCTACTAATGCTAATGCTAACTACACATCCAGTGAGTTGTCAGAGAAGAAATGCCCAAACATGAAAATTGGACAGAAGGCCATAATATGGATTCTTGATTGGAAGGTCTTTCTGCCAACTTGAAACAAAAGTCATAGAAATATTGAGAGAAACTGCTTAAATTTGTCCAAAGGTTTAATCCACTTTACTGATTTGAGACAGTTTCTTAAAAATAATTCCATATTGACCTCCGTTCTTACAGTTTTCAGTATTATTCCTGAAATGTATGGATGTCATTTTTATCAAAATAAAAAATGGGTTATTAAAAAAAAAATTGGTTATGTCACCAATTATAAGTGTATTAATTATATATAATACAAGGTTTGTTCAAAAAGTATCAGGATTATGCTCACTGTTGAAGGTATAGATAATACAAAGTACACTGTGACAATGCATAACATGTTTAGATGTGTCTCATCCTTACCTGCACACAGTAAACTGTTCAGTCAGTTACTGCAGTCTGTTGTTGTTAGTTGATAAAGAAGTATTTTTACATTTTGTATTTCAAAATATGCACTGAATGATGCACGTTAATGCACGTGTGTGCATTAACTTTTGCTCTAAAGAAAAAAAAAATGTGAGGACTCTAGTGAACATATCTTAAGTACAAACTTTGGTATGAAATATCTAGAGGTTAGTTATTTGTGAAATCACTGAAGAAATTTGTTTCTGTCCGATTATGTCATTCCATTTGTATGAAAACTTTGAACATAAGTTGCATTTCCACAAAGCTTGTGCTGCATCGTTAACAGAGGAACAATGTGAACGCTGCAAGCATGTTGCTTCCAATTTGTTTGAACATGTGACTAATGATGAGACATTTTTTAAAGTTATCATAACTAGAGATTAAACATGGGTTTAGAGGTATGATTCTGAAACTAAACAGCAGCCATCCCAGTTGAAGATATTGTTCTGTAAGGAAATTTTCATACATATACATTCCAGAGGGACAACCAGTTAATAAAGAGTTTTACATTAAAGTTCCACAGAAGAATTCTACATTGTCGCTTGAAGAAAACAACTGAAACAGTGGAACTCCAAAGACTGGTTGCTTCACGACAATAATGCATTCATTTGTTTCTTCTTCTCTAGTTTTTTTTTTTTTTTTTTTTTTTGCATTTCTTAAAGTGAAAAAATCCTGAAAGGACATTGATTTGATTATTTTTAATCAATAAAGAATGATATGATGGCTTACCTTTCATCACTTTTGATATCAGCTTTCCAGAAGTGCTTCCATTATGGAAAGCCAGTGTGGGTATGGGGTACTTTGATCAATGGCATTTATTAGTTTCATGAAGCAGTATGCTGCCAAGCAAGCACATTATCATCTATTAAATAATAACATCTATTTAGAAGAGTCTTTTATCCTATAAAGTTAGGAACAGTCTCCAAATCTTTCCTGTTTAAGCCTGATGACAGGTTCAGTATGGAATCCAGAAATGTTGTCAATTGTTAGGTAGTTCTGTTGATTGGGAGTTTAACTTACTTACTGTGATATTTTTATATAATAAAATTCACTTGGTTTAATTAGTGTTATTGACAGTTTTGCTTTAATTTTGCAGAAACTAAATTAAAATAAGAACAAATTTATTTTTACAAATTCAGAATTCCACAAAGGAATTCACTTCACGGATCCAATCACTAGCAAAATCTCACAGTCCAGGGCTCACACATTTGAGGAATATATTCTTAAAAGAGTTAAAGCAAACTAGATGATAAAATACAAGGGTGGGTCAATAAGTAATGGACAATTACTCATATGCATAAGGAAGAGGGTGCAATTTTATGATATACACTTGTACTGCTAATTATCCATTAACACACCTAGTATCATGTTTCTAGTATTTAGATCTGAAGATATGGATGGACAAAGTGACAGCTGTTTCCAGCAATGGAAATGATTTGATGGAGTTCCTGTTCAAATCAGGTGATCGTCAGCCATATCTATTCATTGAAAACTCCAGGACAAACAGAGCTAGAAGATCAACATTTATCACAAACAGTGAAAACAAAGAACTCTTTGACCAGCTCATTCAAAATGTCATTTACATAACCATTAGATGAGTGATGATTGCACAAAATTATCAAAGAGAATTGCTTTTATCATCATCAACAGACTGGAGTACAGAAAAATCTGTTCTTGATGGGTGCCAAAGCTTTACACGAGACTTGATGGCTGTGGGGAAAGAGATCTGTGATCTTCTGGAGAAGTTTGGTGCTGGCAGTCTTGAGTGCTTTAAAGGGGATATCACAATGGAAAAGCCATGATGAAACATGGCTTTTCCATTATGACCCACACACCAAATGACAATCCATGAAATGGGCACACTCAACATCACCTGTAAACAAAAACCCAAAATTCTAAATCATCAATAAAACTTATGGCCACCTTCTTCTGGGATCAAAACGGCAATCTGGAGTGCAATAAAAAAAATGAGCTTCCATTGAAGAAAGCACTTGCTGTATGCTAACAGTGCATCATTTGTGAGTTGACCCACTATAGCCATAGTTGCTGATGCTCCTAATAAATCCCTAAAACAACAACATCATTTGTTGCACTGTTAGCATGCTGCAAACTTTTCCATACTTAGGAGTACTAAGTATGGAAAAATGTCCTGCTTGCTGGTTTAATTGAAGGAAGATGATTGTTAGTGCCAGGAGTGTAGGTACCTCTCTCTCTCTCTCTCTCCCAAAAGTAACACATTAAGTGCTGTTTGAAAGTTGTTGGTAAAAAGACATATACTGGGAAAATGGTAAAAAGACAGGCAGAGATAAAGAGATTATAAAAACTAATTGGCAACTTTCTTCCCCGTCCACCCCATAAATGAGGAATGTTTGTGCTCATTCAGCCCTCTATTGACAAGGTTTTCCTGTACATCAGTGGTTCTCAAACTTTTTCAGTGACAGCACCCTAAAATAATGCAGTATGATTTGTGGCACCCTTTTAAACAGGACTATAACTTAGGCAGGATGATATAGGCCTCCAAATTTATGAATACATCTAAAGCCATTCTTAGAACATTTTCATAGAAAAAATTTATATTTATTTTATATATATATATATTTCGTCATCATCATCTTCAGCCATTTTCGATCAACTGCAGGCCTCCTCATATATAAATATATATATATATATATATATATATTTATTTATTTATTGAATATTATATAGATTTACATAAGATTTATATAATATATATAATATTTGATTATCATCCTCTCTACGAGGAAAACAAACTGTTAATCAAATTAATTTCCACGTGCCGAATTATTTAGCACCATTTATGCTTCATAGGCCTCCGTAGCCGAGTAGTCAGAAGCGGGAGTGCAGTAGCACACGCTCTTTGAGTAGACCGGGGTTCAAGCCCCTGACTGCTGAATACGGTCGATCTGCCAACCCGCACTGGACCAGCGTGGCAGATTATGGTCCATTACCCTCAGCATGAATTGTTGAGGAGGCTTCCATCCTGCAGGGGGTTGATAATGGCTGCACTTTACCTTTTTATGCTTCAAAGAGGTAACTTAAAATTAAAAAATAAACAATGCAGGTATATGTTTTTATCAATTTTTTTTTAAAAAATTAACTTTGCAAGCACTTTTTGTCACTTTCTATAAATGATCATTGAATAGTTTGATAACCTTTTAAGCTGAATAACCTTGCTGACTAAATTTTTAGAATAACATCATTACCTTAGAACACACCAGGTTATTAAAGTTCCACTGGAAGCAGTAGCCAAGTGATGGCAATTATTGCTTAAAGATGCTTTCAATTTTATGAACTTTTTACTTAAAACTTGATAAAATCATATGTTTGAAATAAAGAGGATATTGTACTTTACATTATACTTTTTTCAGAGCATTCTTGCTCATGATGTAGATGAAATTTGTTGATCATTTTATCTAAAAAAAATTACCCCAATTCATAAAATTGCTTTGGTAATGTTGCAACAACTAATATATTTTCATACCTTAATATTTTTCAATGAAATGTGAATTGCATTTTTTGCCATATGAAAAATGAAACAAATTACAAAGGTTGTTATAACTATCACATGAAAAATGAAATGTATATTCAATATTTATTATTTTAATAATTTAAAAATTTAATATTTATTTATTATTTTAAAATGAAATGTATATTCAATATTATTTTTTTGCATTAATTCCTCATTCGTTCCTATTTACAAATACAATATTTTTATTTTACTGTTGTTTAGGATTGTTTTTTCGTACAGATTTTATTGATTTAATGTAGTATATATATATCCAATGTTGCACTGAAATAAATACAAATTCAAACAAATAGCTGATAAACTTATACTTGGCTAATTTGTTTTTTGTTATTTTGGAGATATAATAAATATTAAGTTGATATTGGAACCAGCTCACATGAAAAGTTGATGTGTGGATGTGTTTCATTCTGCTTTCCCTGACCCCTAAAATAGAATCTTCCAGCCCTACAATAAAATAACATGAAAAATATTATACAGATTGACAGTCTTTTTTTTGACTATAGTCCAAAGTAAAAGAGTAGATGAAGCACCTATATTTAATGTATGTGGACTGCAATGGATGAAAATTATACATTTCTTGAATATTGGGCTGAGTCACCGATAAACCTATTTACATTTCAACTGATTTCAACCTTTTCTTCTTCTTTGTGTTAATATTTACAAATGCACAGAATCCCAATTCACATGTATTTGTGTTGTGGAAAGTTGTATTAAAATTCTAAGTGCTTTTCCTCCTATGTGTAGGTATTCCTTACTAATTTGGATCCAAAATGAATCAAGTGAAAGGTTCTGAGTATTTCAGTTTTAATGTGCACTCATTGCAATTTTCAATTAACTCTTCTTCTTCAAAACTTAAATTCACTTTTCCAGACAGTTTTAGCAAATGGAATTTTTATCATATAAGAATCAACAGCTATATCTACAAAATAATCAAGTTTTTCTTCCAGTGAAGCTAAGTATTCAAAAATTAATTCTTTTATTGTTTCATTTTTTGTTTTAGCTGTTTTTGGAAGCATATCTATGATATTTTCATTAATTTTCAACAGTTTTACTTTTTCTTTCAAAGTCATAATTTTATCTATAAGTTAAAAGATTTTTTGTTTTCCCTTGCATACTGGAGTTTTTACTTGTTTAAATATTAAAATACAGTGCAACCTTGATATGACACCGAGTCAGGCAACAACTGCATTAATACCCGCATTATAAGCAAAGCATTGTTATAGCCAAAAAAATTTTACAGTTTTTTTACCCCAGTTTTTTGACTTAAATACATTTAGTAAATAAATACTTTATTTACTATTGTTTTATGACTAAAAGATATAAAGGCAATGGTATAACACAAAGATTATACCATTGCCTTTACATTAAACCAATACACAATACAGGAGCAGCAGCATACATGTCTTGATTAGACTGGGGTTCGAGCCCGTGACCACCAAATATGGAGGATGTGGAAAGGTCAGAGAATGACCACCGCATATCCCCGGAGCAATATGGCCTTAGTTGCTAATGCTCCTAAAAAAAAAAAAACCAAATAACAAATAACAATACAATTATTATTTTCTGAGTCACTCCCTGTGTTACTGGCCTTCTGTTTGTCAATTGTCTTCCCACTGTTTGCAGGGACTGCAATTTCTTCCTTGCTCAGATAATGCACAACTGGAGCTTCTGTATCAAACTCAATCCAAGCAGCCAGGTCATTTGCTCTAAGACTGCCACCAAGTATTACAAGCAGCCTTTGCTTCTTCTAAAAATGTTGCTAATTTAAGGTTATTATTAGTGATGTTGTTTTCAATATGTTTTTTCCAGCAGTTTTCAATTGCTATTGAACATACTTTCTCCCAGGCTAAATCAATTTTGTATGCAACGTCTTTCAGTGTTAATGTTTTCAGAAATTCTAGAACTTGACTAGAATTTCTAGTCTAAGTAACTAACCATGATAGTAGGCTTTTGAAGGCTTGAATAATGCCTTGATCCATGGGACGAATTAGTGCAGTTGTGTCCCTTGGCAGAAACGTCTTCTTCTTCAAAACTTAAATTCACTTTTCCAGACAGTTTTAGCAAATGGAATTTTTATCATATAAGAATCAACAGCTATATCTACAAAATAATCAAGTTTTTCTTCCAGTGAAGCTAAGTATTCAAAAATTAATTCTTTTATTGTTTCATTTTTTGTTTTAGCTGTTTTTGGAAGCATATCTATGATATTTTCATTAATTTTCAACAGTTTTACTTTTTCTTTCAAAGTCATAATTTTATCTATAAGTTAAAAGATTTTTTGTTTTCCCTTGCATACTGGAGTTTTTACTTGTTTAAATATTAAAATACAGTGCAACCTTGATATGACACCGAGTCAGGCAACAACTGCATTAATACCCGCATTATAAGCAAAGCATTGTTATAGCCAAAAAAATTTTACAGTTTTTTTACCCCAGTTTTTTGACTTAAATACATTTAGTAAATAAATACTTTATTTACTATTGTTTTATGACTAAAAGATATAAAGGCAATGGTATAACACAAAGATTATACCATTGCCTTTACATTAAACCAATACACAATACAGGAGCAGCAGCATACACGTCTTGATTAGACTGGGGTTCGAGCCCGTGACCACCAAATATGGAGGATGTGGAAAGGTCAGAGAATGACCACCGCATATCCCCGGAGCAATATGGCCTTAGTTGCTAATGCTCCTAAAAAAAAAAAAACCAAATAACAAATAACAATACAATTATTATTTTCTGAGTCACTCCCTGTGTTACTGGCCTTCTGTTTGTCAATTGTCTTCCCACTGTTTGCAGGGACTGCAATTTCTTCCTTGCTCAGATAATGCACAACTGGAGCTTCTGTATCAAACTCAATCCAAGCAGCCAGGTCATTTGCTCTAAGACTGCCACCAAGTATTACAAGCAGCCTTTGCTTCTTCTAAAAATGTTGCTAATTTAAGGTTATTATTAGTGATGTTGTTTTCAATATGTTTTTTCCAGCAGTTTTCAATTGCTATTGAACATACTTTCTCCCAGGCTAAATCAATTTTGTATGCAACGTCTTTCAGTGTTAATGTTTTCAGAAATTCTAGAACTTGACTAGAATTTCTAGTCTAAGTAACTAACCATGATAGTAGGCTTTTGAAGGCTTGAATAATGCCTTGATCCATGGGACGAATTAGTGCAGTTGTGTCCCTTGGCAGAAACGTGATTCTAATCTTGCCATTTTAGGACATCAGCCAAAGGATGAACTATGCAGTAATCCCACAGTAACAGAGCCTTTTCTTCAAGTTTTATGGAAAGCAAGTGGCATCTTACCAATGGTAAAACTCACTTTCAAACCATGAAGCAAACATATCACTCATTATCCAAGCATTGGAACTATTTTTATAAATCACAGGTAGAAATTTCATATTGACATACTTAAAACACCAGGGAATTTGATTTTTACCAATGCACAATGGCTTTAGCTTGTAATTTCTGGTTTTGTTTGTGCACAGTAACAATTTGTTAGTTTTCATGCCTGATTTGTTGGGTGCCTTTTTAATATCAGTGACTTGTTGGGGAGAAGTTTATAGTGTAGTGCTGTTTTGTCACAGTTGTACAACTGTTTACCTGTGTATTCACAATCTTGAATTGCATTACACAAAAATTCAGTAAACACTTCTGCTGCTGTAATGTTACCAAATACAGATTTGCCTATAAGACTAACCTAGGATATCCCATGACGGACCTTCATCTCCAAAGCCACTCTTCAGAATCTTTAAATCATCTCTACCAAGTAGCTTAGGAAATTTAAGTGCCTGTGCTTTCAGAATTACTCCATTTATCGATATTCCTTCACTACGCTTCTATAGAAACCACTTGTATAAGTATTGGCCCACATCACTGTTTTCACAAAGTCTAGTTTTCTTTCATTGGAGGCCTATTTCATCTTCTATGGAGTCTACAAATGAACAAACTTTTTCTTCATATTTCATCCAGCTGCAGATTGTTCCTTCCAGAATTCTGCATTCATTAAATATACTGCATTTTGTTTTGCCATTCTTAACTCTTTCGATAATATTTAACTTTTCTTCAACTGTATAATTTTTTCTTTTGGTGGCCATTACTTCAGCCTTACTGATTTACAAATTTTGCCTTGTGTTTATTATGATGCCTTAGAATTTACCGTGTTTGGAGAAAACTAAATCGAAAACAAACTGTCCAGCCTATCATAGTGTCAAAGTTAAATCATGTGATTTCTCCATAAATCATTTGTTAGTTCATGTATATTTTTGTCTAGTTTATCCCTTAGCAATTTTTGATATCTGTGTAACTTCTAGTTGAAAAATGGATGTTGTTTGCTGTTGTTTACAAAATTTTACTTTGTAAACAGTGTAACACTTCACAACCAGTAGTCATATTCCCCACCAGAGGTAGCTGTAATTAACATTCCACTGATATACTGTTTTATTGCATCTCTAGCTCAAGGGAGAGCTGGGGATCTACAGTAATTAGAATCTGAAAAATCTTGTTTTTTACAATTACCCTGCATCTGAATGCTGAATATATTGAAGAAAATATACAGCCAATTTTTTGGCTAATTTCTCCTCGTAGACATACTGTATTAGGACGTACAATAGATATGAGTATATACAGTATTCACTTTTTTTTTTTTTTTTTTTTTTTCATAATTCGTTTTGGGGGATGATTATATCTGTGCTTTATTTGAAACTGAAATGTGAAGAGGCCGTTATATCAAGGTTGTCCTATATTTTCAAAATCTGTGATTGCATTAGAGTAACATATGGGAATGGCAAAGTTAATTTTTTTTTTTCCTTGTATAAACAAAAATTATTGCCAGAAAAAAAATCCAGAATGACTACATAAGTCAGAGGAATTTACAACCAATCATTTTTTAACAGGAACTACAGAGCGAACTCAAATGCATGCGATACTGTACATCCATTTTGTCCACTTGGCTTTGCCATTCCCGAGCTAATAATATTAATGCACTGCTGCATGTGTGGGGATACATTTGATCCAACTTTTTTCTTTCCTCCCCTGCTATTTTTTCTAACTTCACTTGAAAACTATTTTTCTTTTGCTCTGGAGTAATTGTATGAAGTATGGACTGAACTGTGAAGATACCAAGAAAACCTTCAGAGAAGGATCCTTCAGGAAGTGCCTCTCTGAGGGACTTCCTGAAGTTCTTCAGTAGACTCGCTGTAGTCCAATCCTTAATGTGCAGTTTTCGCTAAAATTGCATATTCTGAATTGAAATAGTGTGCAAATAAATATCACTAAATGGCATCTTTCTTGTGCATGTACTTCATGATCATCTGTTGTTGCTCTAATTCATTCTGTATTAACCTGGAATTATTTGCTTTGAAGATAATAGCTATTTAGTATTAGTAGTGGCAAATTATGCAAGAAAGCAAGCATTGGCTCCCCCCCCCTCCCTTTTTTTTTTTTTTTTTTTTTGGCTGGTCTAGTTCTTCCATGAATTTATGCAAACTACCCACCTCTACTACACCAAATGGAAGTTTGTTCCAACAATCAACCAACCACTGTCCGAAGACAAATTTCCTCACATTTACCCTGTAACTGTCTTTCCTCAGTTTGAATATATGAGGTTTGAATATTTGAATAACGCTAATTACCCCTCAAGTGTGTAGTCTGAGAAAGAGAAAGGATTTCATCAGCATTGAGCTTACCAATCCATTTAAATCCTTAAACACTGCGATTAAGATTTCTTTGCGGGTGCCTAGACTCCAGGCATTGCAGTTTGCAGAACTTAAGCCTTTTTTTTTTGGTAAGAGCAGCCCTTTGTTCCACTCTCTAATCTCGTTGCCCTTCTCTGAACTCATTTCAGCAGCTCTACATCTTTCCTATAATGAAGCCTCCAGACCTGTATACAGGTCTGGAGGCTTCGTGGGATAATGGGATAACAATGGGATAATCACTTTCTGGGATAATCACTTTCTTATCCCTCCTGGCAAAATTCCTATATATATTTGACAAAACTCCATCAGCTGTCCTAGAAGGCTGCCTGCACTGCTCAGAAAACTTAATATCTGATTGCATAATTCCTTCATACATATTTCCTGAAAACTACAATCTACAGAAATTGAAGTCTAATGTCAACAAGTATCTGCTTTCATCTTCTTAACCTCAGGGGCTTACATCTGGTGAGTATGGGCTTGGCACACCCAGGGTCCTGAGCTAGATATCGTCATTCTTCTTTTTCTTGATGATTCCCCTCTCTCTCTCTCTCTCTCTCTCTTTCTCTCTCTCTCAGGCTTCCTTGCACCATATGGCTAATAATAATAATAACCTTCAGCCCATGCACGGTACTAAGTACTATAGGTTCTAATACCTCTCGTGTTTGGGGTTTTCATAAAAGAAAAACTCTCAGATTTCATCATCAGCAAACTTGGACATTAACCTTTGTATGTGTACATCAATATTATTAATAAATATTGAAAATAGTAAGGGCTTAACTGCAAACTACCAAACCCTTTATTTGGTAACCTTTTAGCATCAAATTCACCAAAAGGTTATCAAGTTATAACAGAGAGCTAATGATTTTGCAATAACTGAGAGGAAAGTGGAAGAGAAATTGTTGAAGATAAAAGAAAAAAAAAAGGTACCTAGGTGGATTGCCCAGTTATATTAAGGGAGGCAACAAAGGTGGTAAGCAAACTTTTAATCATAATTTTGAGAACATCATTGGATTCTGGGCACGTCTCTATGACCTGAAAATGTGTGAATGTATCCCCAGTTCACAAAGGGGGATCAAAGGATGACATGAGTAATTACAGACTCATTAGCTTGACTTTTCTTCCAGAGGAAAGTAACAGAGACTGGTTAAAGAACTAATGCAGGACCATCCAAACAGAAATGCATTTATATTATAGTCAGCATGAATTTGTTATGGGGCTGTCTTGTGTAATGAATCTGATTGGATATGATGATGCAGTAACAAATGAAGTTAGATGAAAAATAATTTTTATATCATATACTTGGATTTCAGAAAAGCTTTTGTTGCCGATGCACATAAAAGATTCCTGTACAACTTGGAGCAGTGTGGCTATGAATAAATGAATGGTTGCATGGAACACGACAGGGAGATGTTTTCAATGTGTACTCTCTTCTTGGACAAATGTCATTAGTGAAAGGGGCTCAACTTGATTTTTAATAATATTGTTGAAGGGATATCAGGATTAATGTCTGTTTGCATATGATTAATCACAATAATCATGGTTTACTACTGCAACAAGATCTAGAAAAATTAGGTAGATGAGCTGAGAAGTGTCATTTGAAGTTTAACATTAACAAATGTAAAAAGTAATGCATGTGGGTGGTGGCAGTGATCCCAGATTAACATACCAACTGTGTGGTACCACACTCAGGATACTAGAAAATAAAAATGACTTTGGTAATTGTGTCAGATATGAAGTTCTCTGAGCACTGCAGGCAGGCTGCCAGGATAGCTCATGGGGTTTTGCCAGTGATATACAGGAATTTTGCCCACAGGGATAAGGAATTGTTTATCCCATTGTATAAGGCAGTGGTTAAACCACATCTTGATTACTGCACTCAGGTTTGGAAGCCTCGTTTTACTGACTAGTGAGAGGAACAAAACAGTGGTCTTACCAGCAAAGGCTTCAGTTCTGCAAATTGCAGTGCCAGACTAGGTGCCTGTAAGGAGTTCTGATTGATGTGTTTAAAGCTTTAAATGGACTGAGTAAGCTCACTGCTGATGGAATCCTTCTTGCTCAGTCTACATGCATAAGGGGATATAAATTAAATTCAAATTGAGGAAGTATGGTTGTACAACAAATATGTGAAAGAGGGCAGTTTGAATAAATTTAAGGAAGAACTGGAAAAACTATTAGAGTGGATGGATATGCCATATGGGAAGTATTTATTTTATTATTATTATTATTTTATTTTTTTTTTTTGGCTGCTGCTTTTATATAAGCTTGCTTTCTTGCATTGTTTGTACTAATAACTATAACTTATGAGAGAGAATGTATATAATATAATGGGAGTTGTTATAACTATATGCAGTAACATTTTAATATCTCTTACCAGTTTATCAAAATTCATTTAATTACAATTTCTTTGTATTTGGTATTTAAATGTAGCAAAACTTTAATAAAAAGTTTTAGAATAAAGATCATTCTACACACATGTGGAAAATAACCTTTTTTACAGTAAACAACAGTATACTTTCAATGTGGCCATTGTAAATTTTTGCCATTTATTGTCCAAAATCATTTTAAATTGAGAGAATGGTCTTTCTACATTGACAGAAATGACTGGGGTAAATTTAAAAAAAGCCATTGAAATCTCTACTTGAAATGAATGGCCTCAAAAATGTTTTCAACACAGTCATCTCTTTTTTGTAAAATGTGAAATCCGGTCTTTTTTGAAACATTATCAAATATATTTCTTATTATTGCCCTTATGTCTTCAGGGATGGTTGAAATTTCTAACTGAAATTTCTGTAGCTCTTCAGTTGTAGTGTTCAAAGAAAGTCCCCATGTTTCAAGTTAATTTATAGATTTAAGTATTCATGCAAAATGAACCTCAATGAACAGCAAATGTTTTCTAATCAAAGAATCACAAAGAACTACCTTTGCTGCACCAACAGCTGCAGTATCCAAAGCATTGACAACATTTTTATAGAATCAAACGTTTTGGCACAAAGCATAACCATGCACATAACCTCATTCCCCACATCATCAGATAAGTTCTTGTGGAAGATGAAGGTCCACATATCTCTGTAAATAGCTATGTATGTAAGATATTTTACAAAGAACCTTTTTATACAGAAAAAATTCTCCTGAAGGTGATTTAAGACATGTGCTAGGCAAATAATATGGATCAGGTTTGGATGGAAACCCTATAATGCAAAACTGCTTTTATCATATATGGAGTGCCACACTAACAAAAAAGCAGACTTTGTTGAACAGATAATAATAGAAATTGATAACAAATAACATTTTAATTAATAAATTAGCATAAGATTACAGAATTCTTCACAACTGGGTTGTCATCATTGCAACACCAGGGTACCTGCTCTCCCACCGATGAGGACCAATAAGCTCTGAAACGGTGCCATATGGGTGATGGTATCTGCTGAGAATAAGCAACAATAGGTGAAGCATTACTTATTTGAGGAAGTGCAATATCATGGTAACTCGTGAAGGTATTCAAATTAAGAGATATACTTAATGATGCCAATTTATAACTACTTAAGTAGTTGGTATGTACGGAAATGATGCAGTTGCACTAACTTGTTCTCTAGTTAAATCAGCATAATTAATTGACCATGTGGAATGGCATTAAAATAATAAATAAGAGAATTGGGAAAAAAAAATTAATAACAATCGATTAGAGATAATGAAAAAAAAAAAAAAAAAAAAAGAATTAGATAAGACAGAATGAATATAAATGCTAGATAAGAAGAGAGAGAGAGAGCACGGAGGGATTTAACTGTTGCAGTAATGCTAGCGCTGACTTAAGAGGTTAATGAGGACCTAAAGAGGTTAATATTGTGTTCATTGTTAAATGAGGTGCCTCCGTAGCCAGGTGGGCAGGAGCAGCATTGCGTAGCACATGCTTCTTGATTAGACCAGGGTTCGAGCCTGTGACCACCAAATACGGAGGATGCAGAAAGGTCAGGAAATGACCACCGCATATCCCCGGATCAATATGGCCTTAGTTGCCAATGCTCCTAAAAACCAAATAACAAACAAACAACAAATTGTTAAATGAATATAGTCTGTTTATTGAAGGGCTGTCTGTTTATTAGTACTATTGCAAGGCTTAACATAGAAATTTGTATCCCTGGTTATCCTAGAAGAAACATGGACATTGAAGAAGTGGATTAATTTTGGAACATTGTAATGCCCAGAGAGTATCTTATGGAATAATATATCTTCTCGAATTTTTTATTTTTCTTTTTTTGTAGTTGTTGGCGCATCGGCTTCTGTGGCCATAGTGCACCTCCCAAGGTTTTTTGCAGTACTTTGATCCAAGCCCGAGGCTGGGATTCGAACCCACGACCTTTGGGTTGCCAGGCAGGCACTTTACCCACCCGGCTAGCCCGGTTTCTCGAATTCTTTGGATATCTAATGGTAAAGGTTGAAAGGTGTAGAGAGGCTTACAGAATACAGAGTGATAAAAAGGGGGATTTCTAGTTGTAAGGTATGAAGTTCTGTTGTACTGGTTCAGTTTTGGTTGAGTAGACCTTAGGGTTCTACTCAACCAAAGTTGGGTCAAAGATGGTTAAGTTGAGGTGAAACAGTAGCTTTGTAAAGAAGGACAGAATATCTGAAATCTTTAAATGTTTATTTCTCTTAAAAAAAATTCATTTGTAGACATTACTAGTGTTGTGAGTGACATGCTTATTAAATTTGAAGGAGCTCAATAAAATTACTCTTAAGATCAGCCTCAAAACCTGTTGAGCTTTTAGAATACTTGTGGAGCTAGTGTAGTAAGTAGTTTCCGATTTGATGCTGGCTCTTGGAGAGGAAAAGGTGACAGCATGTAACTTGGCTGGTTTATAGAAAATTCGTTTACAGCATCATACTCTTGGAATGCATTGCGGGTGTATTGTAACTTAAAATGATCAACCTGATTGTGTATGACTGAATAAAGTTTAATGTCAACAAACAGTGCAATTTTAACAGGCTGTTCATTAGTAATAAGAAAAATACTTTTTATAAATATATTGAAGAGGAAGGAAAGAAAGAAAGGACCCCTTGAGACATCGCTGTGGATTGTAGAAAAAAGCATTAGAGATGGATTTATCAAAGAATACATGATTTCTCTGCAAAAGATATTGTCATATGCACTAGTATGTTAGTATAAATGACATCCATTGGTGGTCTTTGTCGGCAGACTTGGAGACAAACTGTAAAAGGTTGGTTACTACTAATTTACTTTTTAGAAATCTGTGCTGTTTTTCAGCCGTTTGAGGTCTTATATTGGTAGCATGTTAGCCATGTATGATTGTCAGAGTTTGGCATTGCTATTTAATAGAGTTATTGGTCTGTAATTGCTTATGAGATTTTTTTGTCTTGTCTTAAAGATTGGCTGAACGAGAACCTGCTTGAAATAGTTTGGATAGGTTCCAATATATAATGGAATGTTCAATATACAGCAGGCCCCTGTTATAACGCGGTTCGCTTTACGCTGATTCACTATAATGCTGTTCTTAAATTATAACCCATATCTGACTATAACGCTGTCACAGATCACTATAATGCTCTTTTACAGATTGCATTTTTGGCATATTTAACAAAATCGTTTCATTTGATGGAGTCAATAGCTTAGCTTGAAAATGAATAGCAAAACAGCATTAAAACGTTTCCCATGCCGACTTGAGAAATTTTCCCACGCTCAGTGAAATTTTCTCGCACGCTAATTTAATTGCAGTACAGTCACTTGTTACGTAGTTCCGAGATCAACATTTTAAAAAATGATCAAGTATATTGCTTGTAATATTTTCATTATATGCATTTATCCGAAGTCTAGTCATCACTCAGTACAGTATTAGACATTGTGCATAATGGACAGTTTACTTGCACATTGTATCATAATTAATGCAACCAATGCAGTTACATTAGCATTAGCATTAGCATTAGTAGAGGCATTTGATGCAAGAAAGCAAGCTTATGCAGCATCAGCCAAAAAAAAAAAAAAAAAAAAAAAAAAAGTAACATAAATAAATAAAAATAACTTTCAAAACATTTTCGAAGAGTTAATAATGGCCAATAAGAATGAAAAAGCAACAACGTCTGAGTGCAGTACGAAGACTACAAATGTAAGAAAAAGACTGAATTTTAAAATTAAAATAGACGTTTTGAAGCGGATCGATTCCAGTCAAAGACAAGCGGATGTATGCCATGATTTAGGACTCGCAAGTTTAACTGTAAGAACAATTATAAAAAAAAATAAAGAATTAATTTTAGCAGCGGAAAAGATAGCTGTTCCACTGCAAGCAACCAAGCAACTAGGGCTAGGCCGGCTATTAGGATTTAAATGGAAAGACTAATTAATTTTATTGAAAATAATATCCAATGCAGAATTCAGTTAAGTTAAATATTATTAAAGAAAAAAAAAATGTGGAACCATTTAAAACTGGTAAGGGCTGGTTGAATAGATTTAAAATCCAGGGAGAAGCCGCAAGTGCAGAAGGAGCTGAAACTTTCAAAAAAGAACTTGTTAAAATTATTGAAAGAGGGTATTATGTGTTATACTGTACTTCTCAACAAGTTTTTAACATAGATGAAGCAGGACTTTTGTGGAAACGAATGCCTAAAAGAAGTTTCATATTGAAAGAAGGAAAAAACATGCCAGGTTTCAAAGCGGCGAAAGATCGGTTGACTTTATTGTTGGGTGGTAATTAAACTGCGGGGGATTTAAAATTAATACCCCTTTTAGTTTATTTGAAAGGGGTGCCAAAGTTCAACCCAAAATCGACACATTTTTCATGATTAAATTCATCAATTATATTAAATCAATTTAGATCAATTAAATTCATGATTTTAATTGGAATTTTTAAGTTTAATTTTGATACGTAAGTAGTTACCACATAATTATATAAGTATGTAACGCAGAATATTTTATATGTAGAAATATTTGAATATTAAATATTTTAACCGACATTTGTGCATCTTTTCACTACCGTTTATATTATTGATTAGGAAATATTATATGGCACCGACCGCAACTCACAAATACATATGTTACCTTATGGGAATGCGGCACTCGCTTAGCGCAGATTCACTTAGCGCTCTGTTTTTACGGAACGAATTATCAGCGTTAAAGGGGGGGGTAACCTGTAGTTAGGAGGGAGAATCAGGGCCAATAATTTTTTCCAGAAAATAAGTGGGATACCATCTGGGTTGACAACATAAACATTGTCAAGTTTTTTGAGTGAAGAATCGGCACTTTCAGTATCCAGATTTAGTTTAATTCTAGGTCCTGATGATAGAGATTGGAGTTTAGGCCTTGCAGTGCACTGGGATTATGAAATGTGATTATGACTAAGCCTGAAGATAGTATTTCAGGTAACATACCATTGATAGAATATTCTAGGGTACACAGAATCAGAGGCAACATACCTTTTATAGAATATTCTAGGGTACACAGAATCAGAGGCAACATACCTTTTATAGAATATTCTAGGGTACAAATAATTTGACAAGGATCCTTTGTGGCGAGAACTTCTGATCTAAAACTGTCACTGTTTTGGTGTTAAGTAATTTATGATGAAGAATGTATAAGAAGTTTTGCTGGTCTGTACTTTAACTGAAAAACCTTGTTCAGTTTCAAAAAATATTTTTTATACTTCTGCCTTTGTTGTGGGACCCTATCTAGAGACAAAACTTCTGCTCCAAATGGATATCCCGTGATGGTTATAGTAGCTGTGCTTGTAAAGAGGTGCAGCTAATGCTGGATAATTGCTTACTGGTGATGCTAATGATGAGGGATGGCCAGACTTTGCATGGTTGAAGGATGGACTGCATGGGGCAGCTGAATAAGGAGAAAGGAACTGCTACATGGCCATTAGGTATGGAATCAGCACCGACCTGTTTTTATAGATACTTTTTTTTTTTTTTTTTTTTTTATGTGAACCCCAAACACGAGAGGTATTAGAACCTATAGTACTTAGTATCATGCTTGGGTTGGAGGTTGAGAAGATGAAAGAAGATATTTGTTGACATTGGACTTGAACTTCTGTAGATTGTAATTTTCAGGAAATACGTATGAAGGAAGGTTGTTCCAGAAAACGGCAGTTGAATGAATAAATGAGAAAGATGAAAAGTTGGTTCTGTGGGTTTGAAGTTGGACAGTAAATGGATGTTGGCTGGTGGCGGCACGTGTTTGGATTGTTTTGAAAGAGAGAGCGGGAATTATAAAGCCAATTCAGAAGAACAGTGATCATAGAAGTATCTACAAAGGGTACTAGGAAAGTTTTGCAATACAGCTTTGTTTATTTAATTTTTTCAAAGTAATTTCCTCTACATTCAATACACCTCTCCATCCTCCGAAACCAATCTTTAAACCAGTTCTGCCAAGTTTCACTAGGGAGTAAAGCACACTCGTTGTCCCAAGCCCGTAGAAGGTCCTCATCACTGGAAAACCGCCTCCCTTTTAGCTTCATTTTCACATGCGGGAACAGTGCAAAGTCGCAGGGAGCAAGGTCTGGCCTGTAGGGAGGGTGCTCGAGAAGTTTCAGTCCTGTCGTGGTCAAATATTCGGTGCAGGCTTTGGCGCGGTGAGCTGGAGCATTATCGTGATGGAGGTACCAAGTGTCCATTCTTGACTTTGGCCGCAGGTTCTTCATAGATCGAATGACTTTAGGCAGGCATTGTTCAGTATACCACTTAGCTGTGATTGTCTTCTGCATGTCCAAAACGACACGTTCCACAATTCCACTCGATTTGAAAAATACAGCTATCATTTTCTTCTTTACAGATCGGGATTTTCTGACAATTACGGGTGTGTCATCATCATCAAAGACCCAAACTTTGTTTTGAGCCTTGGTCGGCAGATCGTAATAGTACAGCCAAGTCTCGTCACCTGTCACGATGTTGTTCACATACCGAGATTGTCCCTTATCAAACTTTTTTAACATCTTCCGGCACCAAGTCACACGTCGTGTCATCTGCTCTTCAGTCAGTTGATGCGGCACCCAGAGAGAACAAAGTTTCTTCACGTGCAAATGATCTTGCAGAATCGAACGAATTGCTGGTGCATTTAGGCCCAAAGTATCCTCTATCTGTTGGTAGGTCACTCGCCTGTTTTCGTCAAGCATTTTCCTCACAGCAGTAACGTTTTCCTCCGTAACTGACGTTCGTGGCCTTCCTGGCCTCTCAGAATCCTCCAGAGTGAAATTTCCCCTTTCGAATTCTCTATACCACCTGAATATCGTTGTACGATGTGGACAATCATCATCTAGTGCAAGAGTCATTTCTTCTAAGCACTGGTCTATGGTTAAACCACGCACGAAATTATACCGCAAAACTGTCCTTATCTCATTTCGTGACCACGATGCCATCGCAAGCACTTTACACTCTCACTACTAATGAATAACTGAGCCCATCAACTTGGCGCGGCGGCTACTATGCACGTATGAACATGTCTCAACATGCAGCAACAAGCAGCTTCCTGTGATTCATTGTTGCGTCATATTGCAAAACTTTCCTAGTACCCTTTGTATAGAAGAGGCATGCAGCAGAAAGTGTACGTCTATGAGAAAGCGAGTGGAGGGACTCTGTTAGAGATGAATCATTAATTAACCTAACTGCCTTCTTCTGAATGGAATCAAGAAGCCTGAAAGAGGTTTTGGGGGCACCACCCCAGATGTCGGAACAATATTCCATGGTAGGGCGGATTTGCGATTTATACAGAGTGAGCAGCTGTTTGGAAGAAAAGTAACGCTGAGAGCGAAAGAGAAAGCCAAGTTTTTTCGATGCAGAGGAAGCAATATTTGTAATGTGCTTGTGCCAAGAGAGATTAGAAGTCAGGGTAATCCCCAAAAGAGATATATCATTTTGCCTAGAAATCGAAGTGTCACTAGAAATCGAAGATAAGCATAGGAGCAGAAGAATCCTTTTTGCGAGATATAAGACAAGACTGAGTTATAGAAGGGTTGAAATCAATTAAGTTGTCTTTGCCCCACTGGAGAATTACCTGAAGATCAGCATTTAAGGAATTGCTAGCAGATTTACGAGAAGTTGAAGCTGATTGAGCAGGACAAGGTTTCTGAAAATGGAAAGTGGAATGCAATGTGCTATCATCGGCAAAACTATGGATAGGATTTTCAGTCAATGGAAGAAGGCCATTAATATACAAGAGGAAAAGAGTGGGGGAAAGAACTGAACCTTGGGGGACACCGGCATTAATGGAGAAGATAGAAGACAGAGAGCCATCTACCATCACCCTCAGTGAGCAATCAGAGAGAAAACTGGATAACCAATTACTAAATACAGTTAGCAAACCATAAGATGGAAGCTTGTTTAGAAGACCTTTATGCCAAACGTGATCAAAAGCCTTTGAGATGTCAAGAGCAACTACTTATGTTTCACCGAACCTTTCCATTGAATTAGTCCATAAATGGGTAACATAAGCCAGAATATCACCAGTGGATCAACACTGATGGAATCCATACTGGCGATCGTTGATCAGACACAAGGTTTCTAGGTAGTTTAAGAGTTGGCGGTTAATTAATTTCTCCATTACATTAGAAAGAGTAGAAATAATTGCAATGGGACGATAATTGGAAGGGAGGGATTTATCACCCTTTTTAGGAACTGGCTGGATATGAGCAAATTTCCAAGAAGAAGGAAAAACACCTTTGGAATAAGAAAGTGAAAAAAAGGCGGCAAAGAATAGGAGTAAGTTCAGGAGCACAGGTTTTGAGAACAAGTGGAGAAATACCATCAGGACCTGGAGCTTTCTTAGCATCAAGATTCATCAAAATCCTTCTGATATCCTTTTGACGGAAGACCACAGAAGGCATTGAATGGAGCGTGTTGGGAATGGTGGGAGGTGTTTTAACAAGATCATTAATACATCAGCTGGAAGAAAAATGGAATGCTAGCAGGTCAGCTTTATCCTTGGCTGAAGTTACAACAGAACCATCTGGTTTGGACAAAGGTGGGAGCAGAGATGGGCAAAAGTTGCAGCCAATAGCTTTGGCAAGAGACCAGAATGCTCGGCTACCATTAGGGCAAGAAGCAAGTTTTCTACTCTTAGCCTGTTCAAACTCTAGTTTGCACTGATTAATAACTGCTTTATAATTGTTGCGAGCTTTGGTGTAGGCAGAAAATGAAACTGAAGAATTAGAAACAAACCAATTACGATATGCAACATTCTTCTCTTGAACAGCCTTAGCACATTTATTGGAAAACCAAGGTTTAGATAAAGGACGAGATTTTAAAGTGGAGTGTGGGATATAGGATTCCATTCCTGCAAGAATAATTTCACTGACACGATCGGAGCAAACTTTGACATCAGAAGTTTTGAAACAGTAATACGACCAAGGAAAAGAAGAAAAGAAGTCATGCAGGTCATCCCATTTTGCATTCTTGTAATGCCAAACAACATGAGGTTGGGAATATAGCCATGAGAAAATGCCTATTGGAGAAGAGACAATCATCAAGTTGTGATCTGAGGTGCCTAAAGGACCTCTCACTTCGACCGTGTACTTAGAAGGGTTGTTTGTGAGAAAATGATCAAGCTTATTGGCTGTATGATTAGGATTGTCCGGTATTCTTGTAGGTAAATGAACCATCCGTGCTAGGTCATTAGTAATTGCAAAAGCCTCAGCATCTCGACCTGCTGGGTCGGTGTGACTAGAAAATGGAAGCCAGCTGGAGTTGTGAACATTAAAATCACCAAGGAAAATTACATCATTGTTAGGAAAGTTGGACTGGAGAAAGTCAAGTTGCAAAGTGACGAGAAGTGGAGTTGAGAGAACGGTAGAGACAACAGATGAATTTGACACAATGAGGTATTGAGATTTTAAGCCAGAGAAGATCAAAGAGAGGAGATTCCAAATTGCCAAGTCTCTGACAGGGAATATCAGAACGGCATATGCACAAGTACCACCTTTGAGGCTAAAGGAATCCTACAGCAAATAATTTGGACATCTGAGATGAGCAGTAGTTGAATCAACTGATAACTGAGATTCAGTCAGAAAAAGTACATGGGGTTTGGAAGACTGCAAATGGAAATGGACATCGTTGAGATTAGAATTGAGACCACGTATATTTGTGAAATGAATTAGGAAGTGCTTGGGAGGTTTAGATCTTTTCACAGATAAGTTTGCTTTATTAGTTTGACAATTCATGGTGTATTCAATAGTAAGAAAAAGTGGGTGGGACATGCTGTATGAAATAATGAAATTTTTGGATATGGCATACACGTGGTAAGAATATACCCAGATCCTTGAGATAACGTGGCCTCGACAATGCTCCCCGCATAGACACTACTCGGACTCCCTCCAGTCACTATCTGGCAGAATAGAGGTAGCAAGATTATACACTAGCTGATCTGGAAGCCTCCTAGATTCCAATAGGTTCGGTCCGGTGTACTAACTAGCGGCCGGCCTGTGAACACCGTTTTAGAGCTGTACCCTTGAAATGTAAGGAATATTGGATCTCGCCACGACGTTCATCATAACCTCAAAAGTCATGAATCATACTGCATGATGGAAGAGATAGGGAATAGGGATAGAGATGGAAGAGTTGACTGGAACTTATCTCTAGAGACTAAACATGGGTTCCACCACTTCAAGCCTCCAATAAGCAAAGTGGTGGTGTTTCACCTATTGATGAGAGTCATCTACTGCCTGGTAACATAGAGGGGTGGCATTCCTCCGTGTGGTGTGGGTGCCACACCTCGACCCCTGCTTACATTGGTTCACACCTGGGTGGTCACCTACCATGTACTTGTGCATGGAGGTTATACCCAGGATTACTAACACTCCCACCATCGTGAAGGTGCAAGCAGAGGGTTTGGCTGTCACAGACCGTCCGGACTTCGCCGAAATTGGGTCCACTTGACTTGAATGTCACCTGAATATCAGTTCCAGCTGCGTTTTAGACTCCCAGGTAGCAAGTACAGCTTGTCTGGCATATCTGAGAGAATGTGCATGTCTTCTGCAGTAGTTGGTGAATTTTTGGAGTCAGGAGTGAGTGAGGAAACTGCAGTTGTTTTCCAATAGGTTGGAATTTCCAGTGTTCAGCCACAGAGCTGGCTATAGTGTATCCAGCACTAAGGCATCTAAAAATCCAGAAAAATTTAAAACTGGTTTTTCAGTTAGTATGTTGTTAACTAAAACTTCTTTTTTTTTTTTTTTTTTTTTTTTTGCACTATGACAAAAAATATTTGAGTGTTTATTATTTTTATTTCAATAATAACAGCAAGAAAATAAGTAAATAACAAATTGCGGATAATTATCTATTTGTACATAAATTTTGTTAATAGGTTATTAGGTAATAATGCTAATAGTTAAAAAAAATTATATAAAGGAAATATTGCACAACATAAACATAATGAATATTTAATTAATTTTAATTTTTTTGTTTAAATATATAATTTCAAAAACACTAAAGTATTTAGTATTTTTGAAACATCTTATTTTAGTACAAAAATTATTTGCCACTGAGAAAACACATTTGCTCTCAGTTGGTGTTGGTTGAATACTGCAAAACATTATTAAAGGTTTTTCATTTTGAATGAGAATCATATGACATTTGTGAGCATATTTCAATATATATAGATGATATACTGGCTTGTATTTCTTGCATAAGCATCTTTGAGCTTTCTGAGGAAGTCAGATATTCTGAATCTGATTTTAAAGTTGTTTCTTCAACCTCAGACGTACCGGAAACAAGCATATAATCATCTTCTTTGCTATATGACATCGATTCAAGGAATAATTCAATTCAAAATCTTGAAGACTTTTCAGAATATGTGCATTTTGTATATATTTAAAGAGGGAAACTAATCCTGAGCGCTCTAATTCTTTTCTTAAGCAATTTGTACATTTAACATGTTTTTCAAATAAGAAATTTAAAATTCCTTTGGCAGTTAAAAGAGTTTCGTTGTTTTTGTTTAGTGCTTTCACTTCTAATTATACTCATTTCAGAATTTGAATTAAATTTTGCAATGCCATAAAAATCTTCATGGCCAGTGCCTTCTAAAGCTTTTTTTATGCACATCTTAAGTTTAAGCAGTTTTCAGCCTTACATATTATGCTTTTCTACCTAAGCTGTTAAAATCTAATATCAGAAAAATTCATATTGTTCTTGTACATTCTTTTATAAAATATCATTTCTTATCAAAGATTTCTTAAAAACACTTATGATTCATCAAAAACTAGTCACTACATGTTTGAATATTTGTTTGAAAGCCGTATTCAGTGTCATTTTCACTGTTATCAAAATTTAGGTTATTGTGTTCAGAAATATTAGTACTGTGTTCATTGTTAATGTCATCATCATTAAATTTATTTTCATTGTCACTAGCAATATTATTTAAGTCTTCTTGAATAATAAAATAAGTTTATTTTTTTAACTAAACTTTCTTACTTACTTACTAAAAATGACTTACTTTTTTCTCATAAAAGGTATATAAAACAATTGAAGAATTGCATAGTTATAGCAAATCTGATTTCTATAGTCATTATTTTTCCACATTTTTACTTGGTACTTGTGCCATCATTAGTGAATTTTTTCTTTTATGAAAACCCAAGCATGAAAGGCATTAGAACCTATAGTAGTACTGTGTGTGTGTGTGTGTGTGTGTGTGTGTGTGTGTGTGTGTGGGTGGGTTGAAGGTTGAGAAGATGAAAGCGATACTTGTCAGCATTAGACTTGAATTTCTGCAGATTGTAATTTTTTGGAAATACAAACGATAGGGAGGTTGTTCGAGAAAATGGAGGTTGAAGGAATAAATGAGGAAGAAGAAAAGTTGGTTCTGTGAGTTTGAAGTGGTCAATAAAAGGATGCTTACTGGTTGCAGCATATGTTTGGACTGGATTGGAAGAGCAAGGGGGGAATTATAGAAGCCAATTCAAAAGAACAGTACCTGTGGAAGTATCTATAGAAAAATCATGAAGCAGAAATAGAATATTTGTGAGACAGAGCGGAGAGAATTATTGAATGCTCAATATCGCAGTCTAAATTAAGGACAAATTCAAAAAATTTTTCTTTTAGTTATATTTTAATGACTAGAGTATTGATAATGAAATCCAATTTTGAGACTTTACTGTCAAAAATAAAAAATAAAATAAAAATTGAAAACTGGTTAACCAGTTTTGGTTATACCCAGTTTTAATGCCCATCTAGCAGATGCAGTCAGAGGATTAGAAGGTTAATTCCACTACACTGTGGGTATTTTGAGGAGCTGTGATGGGGAAATCGAGAGAAGGTCTTCAACAAGAGTGATGGTAGAACTGCTAGACATCCTGATATTTTTTCATCTTGATTGTGATTCTGTGACATTAATTACACCTTAATTACTGCACTTAATTGTGCATTAATTGCACAACAGTTTTGCACCTTAAGACCTTATTTGTACCTTATTCTCAATAGGAGAGATGACAGAAGATCCCTGACAGTTGAGAGTCGGTCTAGTATTAAAAATGAGGGGTGGCCTGGCTTAGATCTGCTAGACCAATCATAATTGCTGTAGTTATAAGATTAGTTAAATCTTTAATGGGGGGGATAAATATTGATTGTAAATAAGATAAAAAAATAAGATTGTAAATATCCATTGGTGTCCATGGTCAAAGCTTCTTTTGTACTGGTAAGGATTGCATGAATTGAATTGTTCGCGGTCTATTGTGAACAGTTCAATTCAAGACTTACAATGTGCTATAGTCTCTAGACTACTGTAGGCCTGCATTGCATGGTTGTTGTAGCTCAGACAAGCCTATGAGAGCTTCATTATGAAGGTGTTAGGTTGATCTAGGGGGAAAGGCTTACACCTTGAGCATGAGAATTGTTTTGTGGCTGTGGATGTTTGAATGGGACACTTTTGAGTTGAATTGAAGAAACAGCAGAATCTGGATATAGGGAGTCACCTTTATCACTGTTACGAAAACCATAGGACCAAGACTTTTACTCCTATTATAGCGTTGAATGACCACAGTGTTTACATAAGTGAACTCAGGAAACTTATGGCAGTACATAGAGCTACAGAAAATTAGCACAGAGATGTAAATTACCCATGGACACATGAAAAATAACCTTTGGGAAATAAACAGGCAGCTTTCAAAATTTTTCGTTGTCATAAATTGGAAATGCTTTTCAGCATTTACAGTTTGTCCAATAGTTCAGCTGTTTTCTTTTTAATTATAGTATCTGTTAAAAGTTTATTTAAATCAAAGAGCAACCCTCTGAAGACATGTACTGTGAATTGCAGATGACTGGATGCCTGAGAGGCCCCTCGAAAATTTTTTCATTGAGCCTCCCAGGCATCCAAACACCTTCTAATGGATAACTCTGTCCAAGACATTTGGAGTGAATAGCACTATTCTGAGGGAATAGAGTGCAACTCTGAAGGAGAGTATCAAAAAATACAGTGCTATAGTGAACAACACTATATAGCATGGGACAACTGTAATCCAATATCGAATAATAACAAATATCAGCAACAACCGTCTGCATTCAGTAACAAAGTAACAGAGGTTTGATTATCCAAAAAATTATTTCCGTTCTGTTCCACTATCAGTGCAGAGCAGGATAAATTTTGTGGGAGAAATCAAGTTCATAACCAAAATGCTATGAAAAAATGATGCACAAGCAATTAAAAAAAAAAATCACTCTTATAGATTGTAACCAAAAGCCATACTAGTGGAATATTAAAATTTACATTTCCATAATAATAGCTATTGTAATATTTAAATTTTAGTCATTTTGTCACATCACAGGGTTTAGCAGCTTGCCCAGTGGTGTGTTAACTCTCAAGCAGGCACATCTCTTCCATACCTCTATTTTTATACCACTAGCTAGATATGCATTATAGTACCACACTCGGCTCCATTCAGTAATGGTAGGTCATAAAGTGGCCGGATAGCTTATCTTGTGGCATAGTGTTGCAAGTGATGGAAAGTGCTATACACCTAGGCTACTGTACTGACTTTCCCTTAAATTCCACATCATCCTTTTACTTCCCAAAAGAAGGCACTCAGATTTATCATTTTCACTTTGGATTTTTGTACCCATCAAACTGCTGGCTGCAGATTCTACCAGCAGCTAGCACATCAGTGGTGGATCTTGACTGCTGACATGTTTGGATCAGTATCTTGTTACTGCAGTTACTTTTAACCTGGTACATATCTGAATGGTTTATTTCTAAAGTACTGAATGACTATCAGAATAAATGTAATAATTCATCAAATCATATTAAAAATTTTTCTTTATAATTAGTAAATACAAAAACATAACCAATGTATTGTTGAATACTGTTTCTCAAAATTGGAAAAAATAATGAATTTTCTTTGTTTTAAATAAAAAAATATATATTTAATTTATTTTAAATAAATAGTTATTCAGTGTATGAGGTATTTTTCTTTTCATTACAGGTGGACTATGACATTTGAAACAGTACTCCCTGTAGTTATTAGAAGTAGCCTTTAAGAATGTAATGCAGCATTGGAGTTTGTATATGCTCAGTCATCTCTAGAGAGGGAAGTGCATGTTGGATACTAGCTTGAAAGATTCATGTGGGTCTATAAGATTTTGGTTCCAGTTAGGAAATTCAACTAAAGGGATTATATTAGTGGTGAAAGAGGCAAAGGAGGAGGAAAAATATATAAGAAAATCAGCAATTCACTGATGATGCAAGGGGTTTTGAAGAAGGCAGCCAACTTGTGTTGATAAATCGCACAGCAGCTTTCATCACATTCACTACAGTTGCAGCTATGATTATGGAACCTAAGGCTAATTGTAGATCAAGGGAGATAGCTGTAACAATTCAAAAGAAGACTACAATATATTGGATTTTAAAGGAGCATTAAACCTATCCCACATATGTGTTTACATGTTGGGTCTTTTTACTTCTCACACTGGAATAAATCCAGTGAAAACCACTGCAGCAGAAAAGGATATTGCAGATAGGGCGTGGTCGTTTTGCTATGAACTATGACACTAATAAAGAAAGTTTGGATGCTCACAACATGATTGTCCCCAAAAAGTTCCAAATAAATGAGGTCTGAGAATATGAAAATCGTTTTCTTGATGTAAAAAGAATTGTTAGTATTTCTTGTCATGGAACTTCAGTTTTTTTTTAGTGTTGTATGGAAAACCTTTATTGGAAAGAAATGAAAGATTTATAGCATATATTCATCTTGTTATCTTGCCAATAAAGAGCCAGAAAGAGTCAGAGCTACATCAGGAAAGTTAGTGCATGGTGAAATAATTCACTGTTATTTTCATAATACTAGAAACTAGTTCTGAACTTTGATGTGTTGAGGAGAGATATATTATTGATGGATAACAAAACATGAATTCTTTACCTAGAGCAATTTGATATGTACTCTCAGTGACTTCATTAAGTACCAGATATGCAAAGCGAAATCACCAACAGCTCCCAAGTACTTTTTATGCCAAAGGTGTGACCTGAAACATTTTTGATAATGGTGATGTTTTAATTTTGATGCCTGCTGTTTTCCTTCCAGATGAATCATTGGCACATCATGAATATTTCTGATGTCTAAAACATTGATTGAACATATTTTGGATAATTGAAGGTCAATTTTGATGGGATTATTGACCCTTAATTGTGAAAAATGATATGATAAATTTTTAAATTAAATACATTGTAAATATCACAACATGATATTATTAATGCGTTATTGAAGTAATGTAAATTATTATTTTTATGTGTAATTTGTATATTCATATCTACATAAAGCTGTTCATTTTTTTTAACAGGATGCTAAAGATACTAAACTGCATCTTGTTTTTCTGTCAGTAATGTAACTCTGTATCTATGCCAATTGTTTTGTCCTATTTGGCTCTCCACAGGCTGTCCTAGGGCAGGCTAATTTATATGTACATTATCATTTTGCAAATAAACTATTATAATTCTTTGTTATTCTTTGCTGAAGTTTGCCCTGTTTTATTAACACTGTAGCGCACTTAAGACATTACAATACTGATTTCACATGATACTCATGGATTCTTTTTATTATTGTAATGAAATAAGTATTCTTCCTTTTCTACTATAAGGTTTTTAATTATGCTTCCTGAGGAAAAAGAGTAGGCATTATTTTTTTAATGCTTCTCAGTTACTACTGTGAAATATTCATTTATGCTTTTAGGTTTCACTGCATGTTGATTTCTTCCTGGTTAGCATCTGCCTCTTAATTTACCTGCTAACTTTCCATCTGTACTAGCCAACTTGAAATTTTGACTTTGGATTGGAAGCCTAAAATTTAAGAGCAGTGTATGTGGTCTTTGGGCACTGTAAGTGGACACAGATATGTGCATTGCGTGATTGAACACTTGTTACCTCAGAAATTGAATGGTTCATTTTTAACCGTTGCATTTGTATATTGGTTGCAAAAAAAAAAAAAAAAAAAAAAACCCAGTTACAATGAAGTTGTAAACTCCTCTGACTCTAACTATGCATAGTATAAATGAGAATTTATTTATAAATAATAGCTTAAACTGTTTTTTGTATTTAATTTTAGGTCACATAATTTACTCATTTTATAGCACTATAATAAATTTGAATATGCAAATCTTTTATCTATTTAAAAATTTTTCCTAGGAACTGTTATAAGATTAAAATTATGTTCCTAAATAAAGAGAACCATCTAAATAAGTAAAGAACAAACTACATGTTGTTTTTTTTTAATTCAGGAAGCATTTTGTTAGTGGTTATAACTAGTCTTCAGTTTTTTCTTAAGTACCTCACTTTTTGACACCTGCTCTGCATTGAGAGTATTAATTTTTAGAACACTTGCAAACTGTTTATGGGAATAATAGTGTCCTTAAAATTAAACCTTTATGGCACAGCCATTTATGAATGTTTTTTATCAGGAAAAAATTGATTTCAGCACCTGAGGCCAACCTTATCCTTTTGTCCTTGTGCCCCCAATTTAACAAAGTCATTCGTTGTCTGTGAGACACCCCCTTTAATTATAGAAAATTAATTTTTACTGAATTGAAAATAATGATCTGTTAATTATGATTTGCTAAACTTAATTAAAAATTGTCAAACACAAATAAACAACAGAAACTAGTAATAATAATATTTTATTATTTTTTAAAATCTTCAAGGTAACATCCCGGGATTGAAACATTAGACACTCACGTGGCATCTAACACTCAGGTGCAACGTCAACATCTTAATTTCGTTAGCTCTTTGCATTTATAGACACCATGTGATGATTGCCTAGAAAAGTGGTAGATGCTTTTTCTCTTCTTGTGTCTTGTAAACACCAAATAAAAAGTTAATGTTTTGTAATTTGTAGCATATCAAAATGAAAAAAGAAAATACTGTATAACCAGATAGAGGATATTGGTGGGCAGAGGTACACAGGGTGATCTGATTTCATTTACAGATTTTAAAAAAATGGCATCCCCTTCTAACGAAACTCCTGCCTCCTTTTTTTAAACCCTTTCCTCCCTGAAAGCTGTACTTGAATGGTCGTCTCATGTATTGCTGAAGAGCCCTTGCTCATTAATGTTTTTTTTTTTCTGGGAAATGTGTCACTACACTCACTATAAATATTAAATTTCATACACATAATAGCCATGGATATTTATTTATTTTTTTAAAAATTTTCTAATGTTAGCAGTTGTGCTGGCCAATTTTTACGACATTAAAACATTAAACAACATTGAAAAATTAATGTTGGTGTGTTTAAATCTGCAAATTGATATTTCACACTTAAATTTGTTTTTCTGGTCAACATTACCATAAGGACTACAAAAATAAAATATACTTAAATAACTTGTAGATGCTTATAACATGGTTTTAAATAGACAAATCTGACCAATATGGTGCTTCTCCTAGTCAGTCATGCCTTGAAACAAAATTTGATTTTGAACAGCACAAACAATTTTTTTAACTTCAAAGCTGGAATGCTGTTTAAGTGGAACCCCTCACTAATGATCATAATTCCAGTAGCTTTGTTTAAAAATAAATAAGTAAAAATTGTAACTTTAAATGGTTTTACAATTTAATCATCATTGAAACTATATTTATTTTTTATTTTTTTTTGTTCACAATATCAAGGACCATTCAAATAAAATAATATTATATTTGTAATTAGCACCAGAAGCTGGTGCTAACCCGAATTCCTCAGCAGTCGTGTCAGAACAATAATAATCATCTGTTCCATGGAGTTAAAATTGTCACCAAAATTCAAACACTTATAACATAGTCATTTGTGAATATTTTTTGTCAGTTAGTTTTTCCTGATTATATCATATGTTTGCCATATAGATAAAATTTCATAATCCTAAACCTAGTTATTAATTTTTTTCTAATTCTTAATCTATGTCATAATGGCTTATTTTCATATGCAAATATTTATCAACTTATACTGCGACTTCCATTAGAAGTTTCCAATTCAAATTTTGCATTCTGATCAATAATATTTTACAGATTGTAAAAGTAAATTATAATAAACACATTAGTTATACCAAAACTACAAATTCAAAAAACTGTTATTAGCACAATTGGTTGCATGGGATATTCTCCACCCATATATTTATTAACTTATAGTGCATCTACATACAAATAATTTACATCACTTTTTTTCTTTTTTTTTTTTAAATAGTCAGTGATTCTATAGAAATACTTTAATTTATAATGGTAACAGGTTTTTTTTATGAAAACTTTGGTGACTGCAGCAGCTGAGTTTTAGATAAATATCAAAATATCATATTTATAAACACAGTAGTTATTGAAAAAAAAAAAAAAAAAACACTACTTCCAGTATTGTATGCAGTTGCAAAAGGTATTTCATTTGAATGTTTCTAAGCTTATTGTACAACTGTATATAACTACTTTTTTTTTCTTTTTTTTTTTAAATTCTGGTCAGTGATGCTTTAGTCATATATATATATAAAATCTTATTCATGATGATTATAGTAATTCTTTGCAAAACTCATAACCTAAGTATTATACTGTTTGATCATTAAAATCCAAACTAGGTGCTTTTACTGGGGATGCCAAATATAACTCTGATCGAATCTGGATTACTCCTTCAGATACCCAGGATGCCCTCATGCATACTGTAAATTTTCTTTGGATTAAATTGTAAACTCCGAAATTCTAAGTGGGTAGTATGTGCTGTAATTTGAGGAGCATTCAAGGTGACAGATCAAAATAAAAACACATACATCTGACCAGTACACTTGAGGACTTTCTCATATATACTGTAAATTTGGTTTGAATCCGCTTATAATTTGAGTTGTGACTATCCTATTTCAAGATGGCAGATTGAAGTAAAAACATCCCTGTCAATATAAATTATAGGACACCCTTGCATATACCGTCAGTTTGGTTTGAATCTGACTGCAAACATAAAAGTTCTAAGTGTGCAGAGTTTATAATTTTGAGTGGAAGCAATCTTGTTTCAGTGTAGTAAAATCAAAGTATTCGCCATCAGAGTATTCTGTTGTCCATCCCTTTCATTTGAATTTGGTTTGGATTGGCTCATAAAACAAGGATTCCAGAGTGGTTAGTGGTAGTGTTTGTAATATGAATGGTGGAAATCTTGTTTCAGGATGGCAGATTGAAATAAAATATCTTCATCTAAATAGTACAGGTACTGTAAGCTTATTCATTGTAACTAACTTTGGTTTGTATTAGCTTGTATAAACAAGAGTGCCTAAGTGGATGGTAGTGATACTCATTTGGGTGTTGGTCATCTTCTTTCAAGATGGCAGATTGAAATAAAACCAATTTCATTGCGATAGTTCAGGACAACATTTGGCAGTAGTTGTTATGGCAGGCCAGATTATGAAAGGTAGTAGCAAAAAGAGCCAACCAAGTCAAGGTTACTACTTAACATTGCATGCGCAATTTCTGAAAACAGTAGTCAGCTTATGATTGACCTAATTACTCTGAGCACACTGTGTTAAAAAGTTTTTTTTTTTTTTTTTAGTTACCAGTTGATGCTGTTTATTTTAATGGCATGTTTGAAGCATGAAAAAAAATCGCTTTTTGAAATTGATCATTTACAGAAGAGTTAAAGATATTCATCTTTTTTGCATACCAAAAGTAGATACCATGTTTGTTTAATCTGAAACTTGTATGGTGTTTAGTTTGTTTAATTTTTAACAGCACTTTTTTAATGTGATAACTTAATTAGGTTATCATTTTAAATGTTAGTTCTAGTTGTTTATAAAAATAAATGAAATAGTTTGAAATTCTAGAATGTTTTATTCAAGCTATATTCTGTGTTAAGGAAAACTAATTTATATAAGAGTTGTATGGATTTTCTTGGGTGGACCAAAAGGAAATCCTTTGAAACAGATTTGGCCTTTGTGACACTGTTTTTAACTACTGCTCTAAGGTACTCTCACTTATACTGTGAATTTATATTGGATCAGACTGAAACACTGAATAGATGTGAAAAGAATACATAAAAAGAAAAGTTTGTTTGGAGTTGAACTATGATTGCATGTGGACTGTTTAGAAAGAAAGAGGCATAATTGCAGATGCTAAATTAGAACAACAGGACCTGTGAAAATATCTCTATATATGGTGAAAAGCATGTAACAGCAGCTCAACATTCTATTATAAAAAGGGAAAGTTTTTAAGAGAAGGGTCATTGATTTCTACCTGATTTCTACCTTTAGAGGAGAATCTAGGAAGTTAAAAGAGACTGTTGTGTGTGGGGGGGAGGCTATGGTAAATGTATTCTACAGTAGGGGGGAATCCAAAGAAAGCAGTGTTTCTGTTATGAAAAGGAAGGTTATCTCAGTGTTGTTGAAAAGCTCAGCATGACAGTAGTGTGGTGGGGAAATAAGATAACACAGGGTTTTAGAATAATTGAAATTGTTTCTTCCTCGTGCAGAGGTCCTTATGCAGAGCACAGTTTATCATGTCGAAAAATGTCATGTACTGTTATAACAAAGGTGCAGATGCAATTTCCAGTCAGTGGGAGATAGTCACTAATATGAGTATATAGAAGGGAAAAAAAGTGAAAGAATAAGAAAACCTTTGGAACTCCAGCATTAGTTGAGAACTTTGAAGACAGAGAGTCACTTACATCGTAAGTGAATGTCCAGGAAAGAAACTAGCCACCCAGTTGCTAAATACAGAGGGGGGGAAAAGGATTTCATAGAAGTCTTTATGCAAAACATGATTGAAAGCCATAGAAATGCTGAGAGGAGCTGCTTGTATTTCACCAGACTTTTCCGTGTTATTTGTCCACAGATGAGTACATAATCCAAAACATCAACGGCGCCTCCGTAGCCAGGTGGGAAGGAGCAGCAGTGCGTAGTACACGCTTCTTGATTAGACCGGGGTTCGAGCCCGTCACCACCAAATACGGAGGATGCGAAAAGATCAGGGAATGACCACCGCATATCCCGGAGCAATATGGCCTTACTTGCTAATGCTCCTAAAAAACAAACAACAACAACCAAAACATCAAGTAGATCATACTTATGTATGACTATAATGGTGTCATATCACCAATCAGATGAAAGGTTTCAAGATAGTGTAAGATTTGGCACTTGGGGATTTTTCAGTTACTTTGGAATGAGTTAAAGTGTAATAGGATGATAACTGAAATGGAAGGATGGATTGCCACACTTTTTAGAAATTGGATGGGCATGAGAAATTTTATTTGGAAGGGAAAACACAAGTCAAATAAGAGAAGCATAAAAAGATGATGCCAAAAAAGGAGAAAATTCTGTTGCACAGACTTTAAGAACAAGTGGCAAAATGCCAATCAGAACTCAGAGACTTTTTAGCATCAAGATGGTTCAGGATTCTTTTAATCTCTTTCTGTCAGAAAAACCAAGGAAAGCATTAAATGATTCTATGTTCATTCTATAGGAGGAGGAGGTTTACAACTCATATCAATATAAGAGTTAAAAGTAAAATACTGTTAATTCCATTTCCCTGGGTAGTTGAAGCTAAAAATTTAATTCAAAGGTCTAGATAGTTACTACTTGTCAGGAGGAAATCACGTAGGTTGTTTCTTCTCTTTTTATTCTTTATTTCTAGCATTAATTTTTGTTATTTACATAAATATTATATTTATTTTATTTTTTATTTTCTTATATAGTTTTTATTTTATTTTATTTTTTTGGCCAGTACAGCAAAAGCTTCCTTGCACTATATGGCTAAGTCAGTTTTATCTTTAAATGAGGATGCAGTAGTAGAATGTAACAAATGAAAGGGCAGAATTTGCAACCAAGTGCTTCTTTAGCAAGAAACTAGAAGGTATAACTACCATTTGAGCAAGATTCAAGTTTCCTGCACTTCAGCTATTCATAATTATTAATAATTTGTTTAAACTTATGGTTGTTGTAAGTCTTAGTTTAGGCAGAAAATGAAGCTAGAGATTTTGATGCAAGTCATTTGCAGTATGCGCTATTCTTTATTCTTATCTTGAACATCTTTGGCACATTCATTGGAAAAACAAATGTCTAGATAAAGGATGAGATTTTAAGGTGAAATGAGAAATAAATAATTTCATCCCTACCATAATAATTTCACCAATTGATCTGAAAACATTAGGATCAGAAGATTTAAAACAGTAATTGAGCCAAGGAAAAGAAGAATAGATATCATACAGATTATCCCATTTTGCATTCTTGTAATGCCACATAACACAAGGCTGCAAATAGCAATGGGGAGATGTCCCATTGGAGAAGAAATCATTATGCTGTAATCCGAAATAGCTAGACCAGAGCTAACATTTGCTGTGTACTTACAAGATTTTTGATGAGGAAAAGATCAAGTGTGTTAATGTGTGTCATTAGGATCGTTTGATATTCTAGTAGGTAAATGAACAAATTGGGTGAGGTAATTAATAATAGCAAATGTCAGCATCTCTACCAGCTAGGTTCAAATAACTGCAAAATTTAAGCTAGGTAGAATTATTGAATGATAAAATCATGAAGAAAATGTACTTTATTGTTAGGAAAAATAGACTGGAAAAAGTAGCATTTGGAAGTCAAAAAGTTCCCAGTAACTCGTTGATTTGGAAGCACACTAGAGATAACAGTTGAATTTAATGAAATAAAGAGATTTTGAGTAAAAGAATCGAAAAGAGATTCCAAATTATGAGTTCTGTGATAAGGCACATCAGAGTGGACATAAGTTAAGGTCTCACCTTTGAGGTAGAAGGAATTATAGAATGAATAGCTATAATAAATGAGATAGGTGGCTATCTAGGAAACTGATGGTTCGGATTTTTTGGGTTTTTTTTTTAGCAAAACCTGTGGTGTGTAGAGGATTTTAGATGGAAATGAACATCGAGATCAGAATTGAGACCATATATTTTGGTGAAATGAATTTGGAACTTCTTTTAAAAACTGATCTTTTCATAGATAAGTTTGTTCCATTAGTTTGACTATTCATGATGCACTGATGATTGATTCATTATGTGAGGAAAAATAGGGAAGAAAATATGTTGTATGAAGTTTACAGATATACCATACACATGACATGGTATACTTATTTCCTTAACCCTTTTAGGAGCAAGTTTGTTTTCATGAGCTTTTGAAAATAATGCTTATAAATTGATATTAATTTGTTCATATTTTGATTGCCTGCCAGAGTTAAAAAAAAAAAAAAAAAATCCCTCATCATTACTTCATTTTTTGAGTAATACTATCTTTTTCATATATTTATGTATCATTTTATTCAGTTTCATCAGCTATTGGATCTGGATTCCAGATAATTTTGGATTTTGCAAGCCAAAAATCAGATAACAGTGGCTAACAGGTGTCTCCTCCAATTTTAAAATCTATTTTTCCTGCTGAAATCTGTTATAATGTAAATCTGTGTTGGCAATCAATTAGAAACACAAATAAGAGATGGCAGCAACACACATACTGAATGTTTAATCTTCCTTCAAACAACCTTTAAAAATGTATACATTCTTACGTACACCTTAGGGTTCACATACAAAAAAACATATATATGTATTCCAGAAAGGATTAATATAGTGGGGCCTCAGTAATGCCTCCCCTCCCCTTGCACACTACTGAAAATTCTTCAGCCATTGCTGATAGAGTAGAAGCAGCAACATTATCCTGCTAGGTGATCCATATACTTCACAGACCAGAGCTTAAGTTAGATGTGGACTATCTGCAAACTAGCTTGCAAAAACAATTTTAAAACTATACCCTTGAAATGTAAGAAATGTTGGAGCCTACCATGATGACTATAATAACCTCAGAAGAGATAGGAAGAATCTGAAGCTTTGTTTTGTGTAGACTTAACAAGGTTTTTGCCACTTCCATTAAATAAAGTGGTAGTATTATATCAAGTGATGAAGCTCATCTACCACCTAGTATTGTGTAGTGTCACAGATCCTCAGATATAACTCTGGGATGTTATGTCTGATCATCTGTGGCCAACTCCTTAAGCTGGTTCACACTTGGATGGGCACCTTCATTATAACTAATCATTTATAGCAGTTTTGGACCTTGCACATAGGAAATATATCAAGGGTTACTAGCAGTGCCACGAAGATGAAGTCAAGGAAAACTTTGGCTGTTACAGTTACAGGAATATTAGATTTGACTAAAACTTTGATGCAGTCGACTCTTAAACGACACCTGAATATCAGCTCAATGAGCATTTTTTTGATGTGTGGTCTTATTAGGTGATTTTGCATTCGTGCATAAAGTGCCTTACTTTTCTTTACTACAGACTACTTTACTTTATCCGCACTTTACTTTGTCCCAGTTAGGGGTCAGCTGCATGGATGGAATGCTTCCACTTAGTATGGTTGGCACAGTCTTCTGGAGTGAGTCCTAATTCCTGCATATCTTGTTGCACTCTGCTCTCGATTGTCATGCTTAGCCTGAGATTTGACAGCTTAGCACCTGCCTTGTAATGTGAGTATATTTGCAATGCTGGACATGCCCCCACCATCTAAGTCTGTTCTCCCTAATCTTGAGGTCGATGGGTGTAGTTTTCATCTCCTGTCTCACATCTTCATTCTGCCCTGAAATAATCTATCAGGTTATTTCCTAGATTCCACCTTAACATTCTCATTTCTGCTGACATTAAAGCTCGTTCTTCTTTTCTCCAAGCCATATAACATACATGGCCTTACCACCTGTTTGTAAATTTTTGATTTCAGTTTTGGTTGGCATCTTCTTGCCTTTCAAGACACTAGACATTTCCCTTCACTTGTCCCATCCAGATTTTATTCGACTTTGGATGTCCTGTTTGCAGCTGCCATTAGTGTCTAACACTGACCCAAGGTACTTGTAATTGTTAGCCTTATTAAGCTGTACATTGCCAATACTGAGGGAACTGCTCAGTTGTCAGAGCATTCCAAGTATTCTTTCTTGTTCCTGTTGACTTTTAAGCATTCCCACTCAAGAACTGTTGCCCATCTCTCTAGCTTCTTCTGTACTCTCACTTGAGATTCACCACTCAGCATGATGCCATCTGCAAAGAGCAAGCTGTCTGGGCCATTGCTCTGAATATCTCTGGGAGTTATACAGACTGATTTTGGAAAATGTAGGAATGTATTCCACAGTTATTCCAGAAAATTATGGAGAAAAGTTCCCATAAACGTGTTTCAAAAGTCCTTAGTGAGGCCTCAGTTATGCCTTATTTATATTATTAATTTATGATTAATGTTTACCTTCATAAATTAATAGTATAAATATTCTGTTTTATATTATAGACATATAGTACATCTCAGTTAACTTTTGATTACTTCCTCAGGAAGTAGTTCTACATTATGATGAGAATTGTAGGCAACTGATATGAAAAATTTTAGTTTTTTTCCTTTTTTCCCAGCACTAAAATCTCAATCTTAGTGCTGAAAAAGACATTGATGCCTGTAAAAATCTGAATTTAATATATATAAAATATAAAATCTGAATTTAATATATATATATATATATATATATAGAAAATTATTTTAATGTTATGTGCAAATCTTTAATTTAACTTATGCTAATAATGAAAATACCGTGTACCCTGGGAGCGATGTATGTTGAATAAAGGGGGGAAGAACGGAAAAGAGTAACGTTATAAACAAAGTGCGAATTTTGAAAAATGTAAAATTTGAAAAGAACGAAAATAGAAATAGCAGATTATTGAAAAGAACGACCAAAGTAGAAATAGCATTGCAGTATCTTTCATAATTTCTGTGTCTTCTTCAGAAGAAGACACAGAAATTATGAAAGATACTGCAATACTTCTTCTTCAGACACAGAAGACACAGAAATTATGAAAGATACTGCAATACTTCTTCTTCAGAAGAAGACACAGAAATTATGAAAGATACTGCAATGCTATTTCTACTTTGGTCGTTCTTTTCAATAATCTGCTATTTCTATTTTCGTTCTTTTCAAATTTTACATTTTTCAAAATTCGCACTTTGTTTATAACGTTACTCTTTTCCGTTCTTCCCCCCTTTATTCAACATACATCGCTCCCAGGGTACACGGTATTTTCATTATTAGCATAAGTTAAATTAAAGATTTGCACATAACATTAAAATAATTTTCTATATATACATTATGGTTGTAGGGTACCTTTGCTCTTGCAGTGTCCCTGATCCATAATTCATATTATTGATATTCCATTTTATCTCTATTCAAATTCAAATCCATTTTCTTTCTTTACTTAATTTTAATTTTTATTCATAATTATATATATATATATATATATATACAAAGTTGTTTCAAAGGAAACTTGGCTGATTAATTCACCCGTATTTTATTTTAAAATGAAATTGTGATAAGAAAAGATTCTGATGGATGATGAAATAAGCGCTGCCCTTCTTCCTCAAATAGTAAAATTAAGATGATGTTTTGTGATGGTGTTTCATTAAAAGGAAAAAACTTAGTCAACTGATCAAATTATGTTGAGAAATGTGGTAGCCTATTTTGTAAATAAAAAAAAAAAAAGAAATATAAAATGGTGATGTCTGCTGAATGTTGCATCAATGTAAGGATGCAACATTTATTGAAAGATCAGGACAGTCATTAGGAATTTCTCCAGCAAGTATTGCAAAGTATGGAGCAGGTAAATAACAGCATTGATGCCAGGAAAAAGAAGACCCAGAAGGGGTGCATGTGTTATCGGACTGGACAATTTATTCGTTGGTAGTCAACTGTTGTTACACTTTGTCATGAAAGACGTTGGATTTTAAATGGCAGAAGCTTGTTAACTGTAAAGGTTTAACTGAACATGCAAATATAAAAGTTGCCAGAAGAAGATATCTCCAACAGCTGAACATAATCTTTCATTACAAAATTCCCATCCAGTTATTTAATTCTGGGAGTTGTCATTTCAAAGGTGCAAGGAACAGTGACAGTACGTGGTTTATTGTTCTGCACACTGGTAATGAAAATGGTTAGATTCCAGGTGCAAGTGAAATTGTTGAAGTTAAACTTAAGTAAGGCACCTGGGGTGGTTGGGATCTATCCAATTATATTAAGGGAGGCAGCAAAGGCAATGAGCAAACCCTTAGTCATAATTATGAGAGCATCCTTGGATTGAGGCGAAGGTCCCTGCGGACTGGAGATGTGCAAATGTATCTCCAGTTTACAGTGTGACATGAGTAATTACAGACCTGTTAGTTTAACTTCTGTTCCAGGGAAAATAATGGAGTAGCTGGTTAAAGAAGTAATGCAGGATCATCTAGATAAGACTGTAGTTATACTTCAGACACAGCATGAGTTTGTTAAGGAGAAATCTTGTCTGACCAATCTGATTGGATGCTACAATGTGGTCACAAAGGAACCGGATGCAAAAAAAAATTATTTTATTATCATATACTTGGATTTCAGAAAAGCTTTTGATGCTGTTGTACATAAGATTGCTATACAAATTGGAGCAGTGTTAAGAGCAAGTTGCTACTATGGATAAAGGGATGGTTGAATGGGAGAAGATAGAGAGTGATAATTAATGGACACTGCTCTTCGTGAACTAATATCAGTGGAGTTCCCCAGGGTCCAGGTCTGGGCCCATTCTTTTTATTACATACATTTCTACAAAGATTTTCAGACATTTTAAACCATGTTAAAATATGTAATTTTTCTCAAAGTACTAAAAAAATTTAAATGTGCAGGGAGGTACCACTGAATTTTTATAATAGCTATGCAGTTTCTGCATTTTAAATACTCTTGATGGATGGATACAATGCCATGTTGGTGCAGTGATATAGTTGCCATATAGCAACTTTTAGAGAAACTGAAATTTGATAAGATGGACTTTGCTTATAAACTGAGTTGGCATTGCATTGGCAATTGCCTACCTTATACCTTATGGGGCCACCTTTTGTCTGTAATATAGCCTGTATTAACGTGTCTTCACATGGGCTCCACAAGGTGTCGAAGGGGTTGGTAGTGCTACATGAGTAGCACTACCAACCCCTGGATGCATTGCACAATGTGTCCAGTAATGTGCCCACACTGTCAGATGGTTATTGCATTGAATGTCGTTTTCCATAGGTCCTAACTCACCCAATCTCAATCCAGTTGATTGGGTGGTGAGTTAGGTGGCCATGGAAGAACAGCAAATTTATTGTTGTTCCTGAAACCAGGTAGCAACCTACTGGGCCTTATGGCATGGCACGTCTTGTTAATAGACACTGTCATCATGAAGGGGTGTACTTGGGCAGTGGGAAGGTAGTCATTCCCATCAAGCTGTTGATTAATGGTGATGAGAGAACCCAGGACATGGCATTAAAACAGTCTCCAAACCATAACAGCACAACCTCCAGCCTGCCGAACACCAAAAGTACATCTAGATGCCTTGCCTTGTTTTTTTTTTTTTTTTTTTTGGTAGTTGTTGGCGCATCGGCTTCTGTGGCCATAATGCACCTCCCAAGGTTTTTGCAGTACTTTGATCCAAGCCCGAGGCGGGATTCGAACCCGCGACCTTTGGGTTGCCAGGCCGGCACTTTACCCACCCGGCTAGCCTGGTCGGCTTGCCTTGCCTTGTGTTGCTTTCTCCAAGTGTAGATATGCTCATCAGTACGATACAGTCGGAAAGAGGATTCATCAGATAAGCAACAGATTTCTGCATGTGAAGGGGTCAGTGTTGGTGCTGGTGTGCCCATGCAAGATGCAGTGTCTTATGTTTCATAGGGAGCCTAGGTACCTCTGACAGCCGTTAACTGTCATACCCTATATCAGCATTTTACAAACTTTTTTAGTCACAGAACACTTTCATCTCATAATATATTTACAGAACACAAGTTTAGTGGGAGCCAAAGCACTGTTTGTTATTTAATTACATACGATTCACTGTGCATCAGAAGCATCTTTATTTCCAACACATGTAAAGCGAAATTCAAATAACTGTTATCATACTTTTGTTTTGGTCTTTTATTAGTTGGATCCTGTTTTTTCACTTGATTTTTGGGGGAAAAAAAGGCTGCGATTGTTCATACTCACTTTGAAGTGTGACAATATTGTGTTCGTTTTCATCGACCACAGTTGCACTACTAGAAGTACTTGCTTCTGTTTTAAAAGTTCCTTTTTTTTTTCAATCACAAATCCATAGTCATTTATTTTAATAATAATATTTTGAAATACTGATAATTATCAAAAAAATATTTATACAAGGAAGTGAGCTGAGTTATGCTTACTAGTCTTCCACACTACTACAGAACTAATCTTGTAATTGTGAAGACAGTCCACTCCACACCACCAGCGCTGTGTAAACAAGAACGTGTCAGCAGGAGGCTACTTTGTTTCATCCACCCGAATGATGCATGATATCAGTTTGCTTCACCCTCTCCCTCAACACGTGTACTCCAGGCTAAATCGCACACGAACAGCATATTAAATCACTACATTGCTACTTTTTCATAGATGTCCTTACCTCTATGCATACTTCTACATGCAAAACCTGCCAGAATAAAGTGTTCTGCAGTCTATTTGGTTATTACTTGATGCCAGTACGGTATATTAATAACCAAAAAAAAAATAAATAAATAATGTTAAAAATTAGAATGATAGACAAGTGCTGTGGGCTACAAATATGCAAAATTTATTTATTATTTTTTTTAAAATTATTAATTAGAATTTTTCACGGAACACTAGTGTTCTGCAGAACACAGTTTGGGAAATGCTGCCCTATACAAACTGATGTCTAGTGCATAGTCCATGAGGATATTGACCTTGCTACTGTGTTACAAGATCAGACACACGACGCTTACCACGGGTGTCGACTGCACATAACAATCCCATGTGTAACCTTTTTATTGATTATTTGAACACTGTTGATATAGTCAGGATAGCCTCGTGACACCACAAAAAATATCTAACAAGAGCACTTATCCATGTTGGCTGTTGTCAAGATACTGGCACCTGCATGACTTTCCCCATAATCATTCTGTATTCGAAGTTAGAAAGATCTCAACACCAACCAGTTCTTTGCAAACACTCAAAAACTGATTGCCACATGCAAACTGAAATCTCATATCATAAACATATGACCGTGCAAAACATACATAAATAGTGTTGTTTACTGCATGAATCATGCTGATCTCCAGATCAAGAATATTGCGTTCTCTTATTGCCCCTCTAACATGTTGTATAAGAATATTTCTCAATTTGCGGTCCAGTAAATTGAGAAATATTCTACTAATTGAGCTGCCAACCTATGAGTTTAGTTGGTAACTGGAATGTTAAACTTCCCCATGATAAGACATTATGATTTGTTTGGTGAGTCTGTTTGACTTGTAGGGTTATTTTACTTTTGCTCTGATATATAACCACAAACACCAAAAACTGGTTGCCACATATGCAAACTGCAATCTCACATCAACCATTTCTGTCTGAGCCTTTACTAGCATCACAGAGCAGTCCATTAAAAAACACTTTAAAAACTAGGCTGTTTAGCCAGTCCAAGTAATTCTTATGCCACCTTGCAAATACTTAACATGTCCACCAGGCTGAATTGCAGTGGTTTGAATTAGTGGTGAGGGTTTAACCGATTACTGGCATGTGCACAAAGAATTTTTGTGGAGGTATACCCCCTGTAAACCAGTACCTCACTAGTAACTTGTTAGAATTATTTCTTACCTCCTATGTATTCCATGGTTATTGGCCTCACCCATAGAATCTTTGAGACTATGGGTTACAAGACTAGTGCAATTTGACTGAGACAATAAACACCAACTACAATGTATATGCAGACAGTTCACATGTAATGTAATTAACGTTTTACAAAAGTTATTAGCAAATTACATTACATAATATTTTTATGCAACTTTAAACATACTTTTTCAACCTACTGTAATTTATTAAATAAACACTGGGAAGCATGTAATCATTATTCTGTGTCCCCACCTTGTTTATCAGTACATTGATAAACACCTTTTTTGAAGTTGTTGTTGAAGCCAGAGTGTCACTGACATTCAAACATGTATAGTATCTTATGTAAGGCACTCTGGAACATTAGTTCCAGAGCCGCCTTACATAAGATACTCTGCTGTAGTACATTGTGATGAATACAGACCTCAGTAAAAAAAGCCAGAAATTTGTGCAGTGTGTGTTGTTGCATTGCCTGTCTATGCCATGAGTAGTTGGGCCACAACTAAGTGTAAGTTGTGGTAGACACCAACTATCCCATACAGAATGCCCTAAACAAGTTTGGGATCATTCGTAAAAAAATAAAGAATAATCCTGCCATAAAAAGCAAGACCAATGGATGCCAGCAGTTGTGTACCCAAGGAAACCCAAACCCAGGCATCAGTAAAATCCTGCCTCTAGCACAAGGCCAGCAAAAAAAAAAATAATAATAAAATTAATGTAGAAGCAGGAAGAGGGTAAAAAGAATGGAGAAAAGAGCCTAGCCCATGGAGGATTAGGACTGTGTTACAGAGAGAATGTCAGCAGTTTGAAAGTATGGCATCTGGTAAAGGCCTGTCATGCAAAATCTTGTAACGCAACAAATATGTCTTGGTTGGCAATGAGATAGTTCTCATTTTTTCCTAGGGTGGGGGATCATGAGTTTCGGCAGTCATACAATATACAATTCCAGTTTTCCAGGCACCACTGTTAAAAGGAACAGGTAGGGGTACTAGAGAGATTAAACTGAAATAGGCAGGCAATGGATCCATGATCTGTACACAAGTATGAGGTATTCAGACCTGGATAAAACCAGTGTTGAGTTTGCATTGGTGGTGTTAAATTTTACTACAAAGCATCTGGTAGTGGCACTTTTTTCAGTATTGGACCATCTGACTTACTATTGATTATTAAGTTGAAGCCCACATTTAGATTTTTCTGTCTTGGGGTTTGCAGATGAGTCATAAATGATTCCAGAAAAGCTAAGAGGATATCCCTTTCTGATATGGTATGAAAATTCTCTATAAATTATAAGCAGGCCAAGAGGCAGGAGTCTGACAAGAACAAGTAGAAACAGTTCTCATTCTTAATAGGACAAGCAAAAAATCATAGTTGTACAGTATTGGCTTTAGTTTTAATGGTAGTTTTGGCTTTAGTAATGGCAGTGTAACTAACTATAGGTATGAAGACTGTTTGTTAGAGAAGTGGAAGGGTACTATTCTTTAGGCCCCCAGTCTTGATGTGAAATCCTGAATAACATTACTGTAAATTGTTTAACTTTCTTTTGGAGATTCTGAATGTGTGGTAGGGAAGATAGTTTATCATCAGTGATAATCCCTAGATGCTTATGGGTAGTAGCAAACACTATGGATTTGCCTTCATATTTGATCACTGGTAGTACACTGAAAGGACAGAATTCATGGGATACCTGGTTCCTAGGCAACACTACGCTGCTAACCCCTCTTGCTAACGGACAAACCCACTCATTGGCAGGTATATAGGTACTCTGCATTCACTTAGATGGTAATTTGATGTCAGTATGGATAAACGTCATGAATTAACCAACCTTGAAAGAGGGATCATAGTGGGTGTGCCCGGGTGCTGAGGTGGTACAGAAATTGCACTATCCCCAAAGGACAATATTGAGTGTATCGGGAACCCAATGTGGCATTTCCAGAATAACATCTCATCGTGGACAGCGCTGTATGTGGAGAAAGGTGGTGGATGAATGTGGCCGACATCTGTCTTGTATTGTTTCAGCCAACCGGAGAGCAACAGTGGCACAAATCGCTGCTTACTTCAACGAGGGAGGTGCCAGAAATTTCTCCACCAAGACCATCAGGGGATCATTAGCCGCAATAGGTTATGGGAGCTGCTGACCCACCAGACTCCCATTGTTAACACCACGACTCTGCACCTCAACTGGGCAGAAAACATTCGTACTGGACCTTGGATGATTGGAGGCGGGTCTCATGGTCCAGTGAGTCCCATTTCCGGTTATTTCAGGTGGACGGGAGGGAGTGTATCTGGCAGAAACCGCACGAGCTATACACCCATCATGTCAACAAGGAACTGTTCAGGTAGGTGGATGGTCTGGGGCATGTTCAACTGGCACACGTTGGGACCTGGTATGCCTAGACACATCTCTGAACAGTCCAGGTTGCATGTCCATCCTTGCAGACCACCTGCATCTCTTCATGGTCATTGTGCACCCACATGGCAGTGGACTCTTCCAGCAGGACAATGCACCTCCCCACAGAACCGTGGTGACTAGAACATGGTTCGAAGAGCATTCCACAGATTTTACCACCGTGGAATGGCCTCCTCATTCACCAGACATTAACCCTTTGGAGTATCTTTGGGATGCTGTGGAAAGGTCCATTCGAGCTTTGGATCCTCCACCCAGGAATGCGATGGATTTATGGACAGCTTTGCAGCAAGTATTGATGGAAATACCTGTGGAACACTTTTGTGAACTAGTGGACTCAATGCCTTGTCGTGTGACTGCCCTTATCTAGGCGAAAGGTGGGCATACCCGTTACTAGGTAGGTATTCCATGATTTTTATCCACTCAGTGTATATTGTAGTTAATTTCCTGTGGAAAATCATCATCATCGATTTTTAGCTGATATTTTGCGTTTCTGTTTAGCCATCCATTCAGAAAGTCTAATAAGAAGTTTGCCTGTTGTTAATTTTGAAACTTCTGGCGAGAAGTTTGCCTTTCTAGAATTTCCATTACTAAGACAGACCAACTGTTAGCATATATAGTCATTTGTATGTTGGCTAAGTCAGAGTTGGAAGAAGCCTGTTATTGTCAAAGCAGAACTGGCACGCTGGCTTATCACTGTCTTTTTCACTTCTACATCATTAAAAAAAGTGTTTACAACAAAAAGAGCTCTTCATATGTCCAAATGGAAAAAAATGAGGTAGCGTGAAGTCTGAGCTATATGCAAGATGATGCAAAAATCTCCATCCCAGATCTACAGTCATATGGGTAGTGTGGGTCCTGGCATTATCATGGTGTGGTGTTATGTGAGATGTCCTGTTAAACTTTTGAGCATTTGACAGTATCTTTCCTTATTTAAAATCTGACCTTTCTGTAAAAAATTCCCTGAAATTGGCCTTCTCTGTTCCAAAACACTACAGCCGTAATTTTTTGTGATGATCTGGCAATTTTAGGTTTTAAATTCACTAGAGATGACAGATGTGCTCATTCCATAGGCTGATATTTATAATAAGGGTCATAATGAAAGACAAGTTTCATCACCTGTTATCAGACCTTTAAAAAACTTTCTTTGAAAATTATTGCACTCTTGCAATGATTCCTTTCAAATCTCCTGCCCCGTAGAATTTCATTTCTCTCGTTAACAGCTTGAGTACTTATTTGCAGCATATTTTCTTATAAACCAATGTGTCTCAAATTGTTAATACATCTCTCTCTTTGACCATCTTAGTGCTTATGTCATTGCATTTGATGTATTCTCCTGTCTTTTTGAATCATTTTCTCCAAAATCTTACAAACTTTGGTCATTAACTCCTTGACTGGTTATGGAGTGAATGACCAGCAATATCAGTGACCCCCCCTTCTTTAAAATGTAAAAGCCATCTATGAACATGCTTAATATCAGTAATGACTTGTTGGTATACTTTCTTCAATTTTTCATAAATTCACAAGCTGCTGAGGCAGCTGAATTTTCTCCTGGCTTGAAAAGGAATTCTGTCACCAACTGTTGGTAGAAACTGGATATCGGTTTGGCTGTTTTCATAATTCAGATCTGTAATGCATTAATAATGTGCAGGAGGATATGTTGATATACATGATATAATAATACATGATATGATGATTTTAATATATAGTTGTAGGAAACATTAAAACCCTGTGCTTGAAGTACAGTTCTCTACCATATTCTACAGTGTTTAAAGGCCTAAAATTTTTCACTTAGCTTACTTAGTTCTCCAAGTTAATAATTTAGCAAATACATGATTTTATCAATTTAACTTTGACAAAATGAGCAGCATCAGAACTAGTAGTTGGGATTGGGTGTGACTCAATGTGAGTTGAGACGTGCATTAAACAGGGGAAATTTTCTACTTACAATTCCCAAAGCAAATGTAGAGTCCCATCATGTTGTACCCATTCTTCAGTGTGATCATCATCTCAATAGTTTGATATATTCTTGATCTCTGGAACAATCTCTCCTAAGTGAATATAGCCCACTGTTACCCATATTATACCTCATTTATTGCAGTGCCCTCTGGTCCAAATCTCTTTTAAGAGCAAAATTTCTACAAATCAGAAGTCATGGTTGTTGGTTTGGAGTTTATTGGCACATCAGCAACTGAGGCTATAATGCGCCATGGTTGTTGATTTAGGGGTTTGGGTTGCTATCTGATTTTATTCCTGGCTGATAAACATCTACATCAACTGAACATTTACTTAAAAGTTCAGAATTTTTTCTCCTTTGTGGAAGTGTCACCCTTCTAATCACTTCACATTGTTTCTTCTTAATTGTGGTATTAATTTGCACTTCACATTTAGTAAGGGGGGCCTTCATCCTCTAGAGTTCAAATTTAAACTTGAGTACATTGTGACGACTAGGTCACCTGTTAATTGTTCATGTGTAAGTCATTAATCCCAGTGAAACCTGTTCTTGTGCATTGCTTTATGAAGACTTGCTTTCTTGTTGCCCTATTTTTTTTTTTAGTTAAATCTGCACTTTTAAAGAAAACTAGAATATACTTTGTCCTGAATTGTATATAAACAGTGCACCAATTAAATAGCGAGACTCGTGTGCTCCGCGTTTAGTATTAATGTAAGAGGCCAAAATAGTACACGATTAAATCCACTACAGTGTGCTCTTTCCAATAAGTGCAAGTTGAAACTTGTCCGGTCAGTAGTTCATGATTTATGACAGAAAGAGTAACAGTAGTTTTATGAATGTCGTCAGAAAATTGGAAATGGAGCAAAGAGCAGTTATTGAATTTTATTGTAAATTGGGAAAAAGTGCTATGGAAACTTTTGACGATTTAAAAAAAGTTTATGCTGATGAATGTTTGTCTCAACCAAGATTGTTTGAATGGTTTTCTCATTTTCGTAAAGGACATGAGTCATTAGAGGATGATGCCCAACCTCGCCGACCGATTTCTGTTTGAACACCGGAGATTGTTACAAAGGTTAGAAAAATTGTGACTGAACACTGATCTGTCTTCAGTCACAGTTTCAATCAAAATCAGATCAGTTTCAACTAGGTTGCTTGCTGAGATGTTCGGTAGCAGTAAGGAATCTGTACGAGAAATTCTAAAAGAAGATCTGGGTAAAGAGAAAAATTTGTTCCTGTTTTGTACCACATTTGTTGACTTTCGAGCAATGAGAAAAGAGAGTTGAGTGTTGCATCGATTTGATGGCATGTGTTGACAGTGACCCAACATTTTTGAGTAGAATCATTACTGGTGATGAGAGTTGGGTATTTCAATATGATCCCGAGACAAAACGTCAGAGTTCAGAATGGCATTCGCCATCCTCTCCCTATCAGAAAAAAAGTGCAGCTAGAAAAATTGCGAGTGAAAACCATGTTGATCATCTTTTTCAGTATCAAAGGCATTATCCATCAAGAATTTGTGCCTCAAGGAACAGCAGTCTCGAAAGACGCAAAATGTTCAACTCCAAAAATTGGTTGCTGTTGTTGCATGACAATGCACTCTCACATTCTGCGGTCAACATCAAGCAATTTTTGGCAAAAAAAATCGATTCTAGTCTTTGAACACCCCTAATTTTTTCCAGATTTGGATCCCACAGATCACTTTTTGTTCCCTAAAATGAAAAAAGAAATGTGATATGGGACAATAGAAGACATCCAGGCTGCAGTGACTGACCAGCTGAAAGCAGTACTAGAAGAGGAGTTCTGGAAGTGTTTCCAAATCTTGTATAAAAGATGTAACCAGTGTGCACACATCGGTGGTGATTACTTCGAAAATATATAACATTACTTTGCCGTTAGTGTTATTCTTTTTCTTTTATTAGTTTCAGTCTCATTATTTAATTGGCACACTGTGTATAACTTAATAAATAATAAGTGTTAGTAAGCTGTTGCTTATGGCCTACATAGTTATTCATTGTAGTCATCACTTATAACTTAACTTTCTCCTACTGTAATTTTAGTTTTCTTAATGCTTATGTCACAGTTAGTAGTGTGGCATAAACATTAAAGAATGGTAGTGTGGCTGACTCAACCAGACTGATTCAACGTTACGGCAGAGCGTGTATTACCCCCTCTGGAATCTACCAGAGGGAGTAATACTCCTGATCTGATTATCAGTAGTAATTCTTCATGCATTAAGAATCTGTAGACAAAGGAACCACTAGGTGGCAGTGATCACAGTGTGCTGCTATGGGATTTACTCAAAGAAGTAACTACAATCAGGGGTAAAAAGGGAAGGGTTTTTGCTTTCATAAAGGTGACTACGGTGGTCTGAGACAGTTTTTAAATTCTATACAGTGGGACCAACTGATGATGTTACCAACAAAAAATTCTAAATGGGAAGCACTCAAAGAATTATTCTTGGATGCTACTACATTTTTCATACCAACTAAGAAATATTGTTCAAGGTTTAGGCCAAAATGGATGTCAGATGAACTAATGAGATATGTGGCAGAGAAGAAAAATGCATGGGATGCATATAAATTATCAGGAGACACAGATGCCTATTGTAGACAGAAGATAGTCTGTAATCAAGTCACAAAGGAGATTAGGCAGGCAAAGGCAGATTACAAGAAAATGCAGAGAAAAATAGCAAAGAGTTCTTTACTTATGTAAATTCTAAAAGGAAGGGGATGAATCAGATTGGTCCACTTGATATAGATGATTCTACTGTTGATCCTGCACAGATAGCTAACAAACTGAATAAGTATTTTGCATCAACACTTACACGTGAGATTTATTCAGGGAGGAGAATCCCAGAGGTGTATTAAACTTTGGCAGTGATCTAAAGGATTTTGTAATAACTGAGAGCAAAGTGGAGCAGAATTTCTTATGCTTGAAAATAATCCATCCAGTCCATCTGCAATCCATCCAGTTAAATTAAAGGAGGTAGCAAAGGAAGTAAGCAAACCCTTAGCCATAATTATGGGAGCTTCTTGGACTTAGGGAGGTACCCATGAATTGGTGATGTACAAATGTGACCCCAATTCACAAAATAGGATCAAAGGGCGATACAAGTAATTACAGACCTGTTAGTTTAACTTCTGTTCTGGGGAAATTAATGGAGCTACTGGTTAATGAAGCACTACATGATTATCTAGACAAGACTTCCCCTTAACACAAAGGAACTGAATGTAAAGAATAATTTTGATAGCATATACTTTTATCTTAGGAAGGCTTTTGATATTGTTGCATATGGAAGGCTTCTATACAAATTGGAGCAGTGTGACATTAAGGGCAAATTGCTGCTTTTTATAAAGGGATAGTCTAGTGGGAGAAGACAGAGGGACACTGCTCTTTGTGGAATAATGTTATTAGTGTAGTCTCCCAGGGTTTAGTGTTGGGTCCATTGTTGTTTTCTGTATTTATTAATGATATTGATGAAGGTATATCAGTCTTAATGTCTAAATTGGCAGGGTTGTTAATCACGCTAATGGCAGTACGCTACTGCAACAGGATCTAGAAAAGTTGAGCAGATTGGCTGAGAGGTGGCAACTGAAGTTTAACATTGACAAATGTACGGTACTACATACAGGGTGATTCGCTACCAGTGCGACAAAATTGCAGGAGGTGTAGGGGGCACAAAGACGAATCGGAATCACATAGCATTGCAGGGTCCGAAATGCCTTCGTCATGCGGTAGAGGACGTTGAACAGGAGGTCACGTGAACAGCGATCCCGCTGGAAGTCAGCATTTGCAAACCGGTTCCCGAGGCAGTAGGATGGAGAGTATTCAAACGTTGAACTGGCCGACATGCACCTCGCGTATGGAGCTGCGGACTGTAATGGGCGCGTCACTCTGCACTTGTACCAGGAACGTTTCCCGCACAGGCGTGCTCCTCATCATATGATTTTCGCACGTGTGCACAGAAGGTTACGTGAGACTGGTTGTTTCACGAGAGGTACCATGAATCGAGAGCGAATGATGAGGACGCCAGACAATGAGGAGGATGGCCCATGTCTTGCAGAAGGCAATCCGAGTATGAGTACTCGAGCGATAGGCCAACAATTGGGTATTTCCCAATCCACTGTATGGAGGATACTGTCAGCAAACCAAATGAGTTCATACCATCTGCAACGCGTCCACTCATTGGAGCCTGCGGATTATCCATACCATCTGCAACGCGTCCACTCATTGGAGCCTGCGGATTATCCATACCATCTGCAACGCGTCCACTCATTGGAGCCTGCGGATTATCCATACCATCTGCAACGCGTCCACTCATTGGAGCCTGCGGATTATTCTCTGGAGGTTTCCGTCTTCGACAGAAACCTCCAGAGAATCCACTCTGTTGAAGAAACCTCTTTGGTTTCTGTTGAAGAAACCTCCTTGGTTTCTTCAAAAGAAACGGTTCACAAATGCTGACTTCCAGTGGGATCGCTGTTCACGCGACCTCCTGTTCAACATCCTCTACGGCATGACAAAGGCATTTCAGACCCTGCAATGCTATGTGATTCTGATTCATCTTTGTGCCCCCTTGCACCTCCTGCAAGTTTGTCGCACTGGTAGTGAATCACCCTGTATATTTAGAAGTAACTCCAGAGTAACATATCAATGTGTGGTGCTACACTCAGCGTGGTAGAGAATGAAAAGGACCTGGGGTAATTGTGCATTAGTAGAGGCATATGATGCAAGAAAGCAAGAGTATACATCATCAGCCAAAAAAAAATAAATAAATAAAAAACCTTCCCATTTCATCCATCCATCCATTCGCTTCAAATGTTTGTCTAGTTCTGCCTTGAATTTATTTAAGCTGTCAACTTCTACGACAGATGGAAGTTTGTTCCGCAACAAACCAATTTCTGACTAAAGGCAAATTTATGCACATCAATTCTACAACTGCCTTTTCTCAATTTGAATTTATGTCTCCTCAGGTGATTAATCTGGCCAAAACGAAGAATCCCTTCAGCATTGAGCATGCTGAAACCATTCAACTCCTTATACACCTCAATCAGATCACCTCACAGGTGCCTAGTCTCCAGACACTGTAATTTGCAAAACTTCAGCCTTTATTCACAAGAGCAACCCTTTGCTACATTCACTAATCTTGTTGCTCTTCTCTGTACTCGTTTCAGCAGCACCACATCCTTCCTAAAATGAGGCCTCCAGACCTGTATACAGTACTCAAGGTCTGACCTGACCATTGCCTTATACAAGGGGATAATCACCTCCTTCTCCCTGCTAGAAAAATTCCTGTATGTCATTGACAAGACATGATCTACTCTTGCAGATCGTCTGTACTGCTGACAATTATTCCCAGGTTCTTTTCGTTCTATACCAGCCTGAGTTTAGTACCAAACAGTTGATATGTTACTCTGGGGTTACTGCTACCCCTATGCAGTACTTTACATTTGTCAATGTTAAACTTCAGTTGCCACCTCTCATCCCATCCGCTCAACTTTTCTAGATCCTTTGCAGTAGTGTACTGTCATTAGTGTCATTAACAACCCTGCCAACCTTGTCTTGTTGGCAGGGTTGTTAATTTGTTTAAAAACTGATCACTGTGATCAGTTTTTAAACAAATGTTTTCTTCAGTGAGTGTTACTAGTGGGTAATCTTGAGCCAGAACAGCAATCATTTAACACAATCGAAATTTCAGAGCGGAACCTATTAGGTGGTGCAGGACTGAACACAAAAAGTTACCAAATATTCACCTGTAAGGTTTTTTCACACTGTTTCTTTCCGAAATACATAAATATATTACTTTGAAAACAAGTTAGATAAAACTAAAACTAAATTTAGGAAAGTAGGGGAATTTCAGTTATTGATCTTGAGCTAATAATTGTTGTGCATAGCTTATTCTTTGAGCTGTTGTTGTTGTTGTTGTTGTTTGGTTTTTAGGAGCATTAGCAAGTAAGGCCATATTGCTCCGGGGATATGAAAGGTCATTCCCTGACCTTTCCGCATCCTCCGTATTTGGTGGTGACGGGCTCGAACCCCAGTCTAATCAAGAAGCGTGTGCTATGCACTGCTGCTCCTTCCCACCTGGCTACGGAGGCGCCCATTATTCTTTGAGCCACCTGACTGGTCCTGTGTGACCAGTTCAGGGTTAAGAATTAAAAGCCATTTAAATCAAGACACAATATTAATTTCAACTGATAATTAAATTTCGGTCAGGAAAATTTTATTTAAAAAAATGCTGATTTGAATGATTTATGTTGACTGGATCACAATTAAAAGGCAAAATGGTAGTGCAAAATTAGTACTACCATTTTATCTTATAGTTGCAGTTAACATACTGTATTTTTACAAATATAGGCTACCCAGTTAAAATTATATTGTCTTGAAAATGTATCATACTTCAAAATAAACTGGGGAGTACAGAACTAAGAATGCCATGTGCTGATGACCACAAATTTGATTGAATAATGAAGTTCAAATGCAGTAACATGCAATAATATTGGCCAATATTATTGCATTTAGAACACTATAGTGCTGTTTAAAATTCTATATACAATAATCAGAACAGATCAGAGTAAATTTTTGAGAGACAAATAATGTCAAAAAAGGTATAAATTCTTTTTCATTAGGACATTGATGAAAATTAAATTTTCATCAATGTATCTTTAATGAAAGTTAAAGCATCATTCCTTGGCCAAAACAAACCATGTATGTTTATATACTGGCTATAGATAATTCAACAGTGCTCCTCTCCCCCCCTCCCCCCCCCCCACCTTTAAAACCACTTGTAAGTCTGATTTTAAAAATATCAATTTGTGAAAAGGAATGCAGTTTATATTTGGCCAAATGTAGTAATTTTAAATTTCCACAGAAGTAAATATCAGTTAGATTAACTAAATTTTCCAATTTTCTGTCTAGTACAGCATAAAGTAAAAAAAATTAGTATTCTGCCATTTAATGTGTCCTTCATGAAATTTGTGTTAAACATGCCAATTGATGAATTTGAAGTACAGATTAAGTCATCAAATGCAGACATTGGAATAGTGAAGACTTGTGAAATGTATTTATAAAATAAATTAGACTCGCCCTGGGTCTTATTCACCACCATCACCTTCGAAGTAGTCCCTTTTAGAGCGTAAATACCAATCCCAGCACTTCTGAAAGTCCATCATAGTGTTCAGCACCACCTGCAATTTGGTTTGGATATCTTTTACGTTGTGAAATCTTCAAACCTTCAGCTTGATTTTCATTCATGGGAAGGGGAAGAAGTTGCAGAGAGCTAAGTCTGACAAATAAGGAGGGTGGGGGGCGATTGTCATGTTGTTGGATGCCAAAACTGCACCACAGTGAAAAATGCATGGGCTGGCACATCATGATGAAAGACCCAGTTCTTTGTGCGCCACTTCTCTGGACATTTCCTCCTGGCAGCTTCCCTTAGCCACCTCAGGATGTCACAGTAGAACTTTGCATTGATGATCTGATCAGGAGGGACGAATTCCTTATGGATAATACCATCAATGTCCAAAAACAGATCAGCATGGACTTCACATTGCCCCTCACTTGTCTGGCTTTCTTTCGTCGGGGCAAAGATGGGCTCTTCCACTGGGATGATTGTTGCTTGGTTTCTGGGTCATACCCATATACCCAACTCTCGTCACCAGTAACTGCTGTAGAGAGGAAATTTTGATCACTCCTGGCTCGTCCTTGAAGATCTCTGCTAACTTCCATTCGATGCTGCTTTTGGTCTTCACTCAGTAATTTTGGCATGAACTTTGCCGCAATCCTTACTCCCCAGTTTCGTTTTCAAGTATGATACATTCTCAAGACAGTATAATTTTAACAGGGTAGCCAATATTTGTAAAAGTACAGAGGGAGTAATACTCTTGATCTGATTATCAGCAGTGATTATTCAAGCATTAAGAATTTGCAGATAAAGGAACCACTAGGTGACAGTGATCACAGTGTACTGATGTGGGATTTGCTTAAGGATGTAACTACCATCAAGGGTAAAGGGTTTTTGCTTTCATAAAGGTGACTAAAGTGGTCTCAGGCAGTTTTAAATTCTATACAGTGGGATAAATTGATGATGTTACCAACGGTGAATTCTAAATGCCTTCAGGGACAATCTTGTAGGTTACTAGTCTTTTCATACCAACTAAGAAATACTGTTTAAGGTTCAGGCCTAAATGTATGTCAGCTGAATTAATGAGGCTTGTGGCAGAGAAGAAAAATGCGTGGAATGCATATAAATTTTCAGGCGACTCAGAAGCCTATGGCAGATATCAGTTAGTCTGTGATCAAGTCATAAAGGAGGTTACGCAAGTGAAGGCAGATTACGAAAATCTTTGGCAAAGAGTTCTTTACTTATGTAAACTCTAGAAGAAAGGGATGAATCAGATTGGTCCACTTAACATAGATGGCTTGGCTATTGATGATCATGCTCAGTTGCTGGTAAACTGAATGAGTATTTTGCATCTACATTCACACATAAGGAGTTATTCAAGAATGGGAATGCCAGAAGTTTATTAAACTCTGACAGAGAGCTAAGTGATTTTGTAATAGCTGAGAGCAAAGTGAAGGAGAAATTGTTGAAGTTAAACATAAAAAAAGGCACCTGGGGTGGATGGAATCTATCCAGTTATATTGAAGGTGGCAGCGAGAGAAGTTAGCAAACCCTTAGCCATAATTATGAGAGCATCCATAGATTTAAGGGAGGTCCCAGTGGACTGGAGGTGTGCAAATGTATCCCCAATTCACAAAAGGGGTTCAAAGGGTGACAGAAATAACAGAAATAAAATAGACATGTTAGTTTAACTTCTGTTCTGGGGAAAATAATGAAGTCACTGGTAAAAGAGGTGATTGCAGGTCACCTAGACAAGACTGCAGTAATAGTTCAGAACACAGCATGGGTTTGTTAAGGGGAACTCTTGTCTGACCAATTTGATTGGATACCACAATGTCGCCACAAAGGAACTGGGTGCAAAAAATAATTTTGACTTCATATACTTGGATTTCAGGAAAGCTTTTAATACTGTTGCACATGGAATGCTGCTATACAAATTCGAGCAGTATGGCATTAAGGGCAAGTTGCTGCAGTGGATAAAGAGATGGTTGAGTGGGAGATGGCAGAGAGTGGTAATAAATGGATACTGCTCTACATGGAGTATCCATTTATTACCACTCTCTACAGTGGAGCTCCCCCAGGGTTCGATGCTGGGCCCATTGTTGTTTTTATATTTATCAATGATATCGTCGATGAAGGTATATCAGGCAATGTCCAAGTTTGCAGATGATATAAAGGTTGGCACAGTTGTTGATGACACTAAAGACAGTGTGCTACTGCAAAAGGATCTAGAAAAGTTAGGCAAATGGGCTGAGAAGTGGCAACTGAAGTTTAACATTGACAAATGCAAAGTACTGCATATGGGTAGCAGTAACCCAAGAGAAACATACCAACTGTGTGGTACTACACTCAGGGAGGTGGAGAATGAAAAAACCTGGGGTAATTGTGCAGTCAGATATTGAAGTTCTCTGACAGTGCATCCATGGGATGTAGAGTTACTAGAATGAGTACAGAGAAGGGCAACAAGATTGGCGAGAGGAACAAAGGGGTTCTCTTACCAGGAGAGACTTAAATTCTGTCAGTTGCAGCATCTGGAGACTAGGCACCTGCAAGGTGATCTAATTGACGTGTATAAGGCTTGAATGGTTTGAGCAGGCTCAGTGCTGACAGGATACTTCCGCTTGCTCTGATTAAGAACCTGAGGGGACATAGATTCAAATTGAGGAAAGTCAGTTGTAGAATAGATGTGCAGAAATTTGCCTTTAGCCAGGGGGTAATTGATTGCCAGAACAGGCTTCCATCTGTTGTTGTAGAAGTTGATAGCATAAATAAATTTAAGGCTGAACTAGACAGACATTTGGAGTGACCGGATGGGCAAAATGGGAAGGGGGTTTTTTTGGCTGATGCTGTATAAGCTTGCTTTCTTGCATCATATACCTCAACTAATGCTAATGTTCAACTCATCTGACAAAATTTGCTGGCACGTGCTAAGGCTTGTCTAACCAATATGATAGTCCTACAATGTCACAAATGCTGTGGATGGTCCGCCTGCAGTCTTTATGGAATGCCCCCCCCCCAAATTTTTGCCACATTTTCCATGGTGGTGCTTGATGATGGATGCCCAGAGCGATTGGCATCATCAACTGACATCCGGCCGTTTTTAAAACAGTTAAGCCAGTAGTAGGTCTGCTTCTGGCCTAAAGCATTGTCACCAAAAGCTTGTTTCCACTTCTTATGGGGTTCTGCTGCTGTATAGTTAAGAATGGAACAAAACTTGATGCAAACACGTAGCTATCTCACATCAGCAATCACAACAAATGCAAACTATGCAAAACACACTACCAAACAACTGCACATAAATATTCGGTGACTGTATCCAGCCTGATGCTACGAGGCACACTGATTCACAAATATTGCATGCAGTGTTACCTTGCACCACAAGTCCGTACTAGATGTAGTTCCTGCACAACATTCAAATTTCGGAAACATTTTGGTAGCACCTCATAAACAGGAAGGACAGACAGGAGAGCTGGGGGGGTTATGCTCTTAGTTAAGAAGAATATCAAACCTAAGGCAGTGCATCCAGTTGATTTGGGTGGTGAGTGCAATATTGAATCAGTTTGGTGTGTTTTAGGCCTAATAATGGTGATAAATATGCCAAACAGCTAAGCGGGGAAATAGAGTGGGCCAGCAAATCAGAATGTCTCGTAATTGGGGGTTTTTATCTTTCCATATGTTGACTGGAATTTGTGGGTTGGTCAATCATACACTAGCCAGACTTTGGTGGATTTCTTGGATGACTCTTTTCTATAGCAGCATGTTGGAAAGGCAACAAGAGGAAGCAATACTCTTGATCTGGCTATCAGCAGTGATTCTCCATTCATTAAGAATCTCCAGGTAGAAGAACCACTGGGCGACAGTGATCACAGTGTACTAATGTAGAATTTAATTAAAGACAAAACTACTGTCAAGGGTAAAGGGAAAGGCTCTTGATTTCGTAAGGTTGACTACAGAGGTCTCAGTTTTTAAATTGTGTGCAGTGGGACTAACTGATGATGATACCACAGCAAATTCTAAATGGGAAGTATTCAGGGAAGTAATCAAAGAAGCTTTTCACACCAACAAAAAAATACTGTTCAAGGCTTTGACCTAAATGGATATCAGATGAACTATTGACATGTGGCAGAGAAGAAAAGTGCATGGGATGCATATAAATTAACATGTGATTCAGAAGCCTATGGTAGATATAAATTAGTCTGTAATTGAGTCACAAGGAGATAAGGCAAGCTAAGGCCGATTGCGAAAAGTTTCTGGCAAAGAATAAGAAACACAGCAAAGACTTGGGCCACTTGATGTCAGTGGGTTAACTGTTGATGACCCTGCAGACAAATTGAATATTTTGTACCTACATTCACACATAGGAAATCCAAGTGAAACTATCAGCAGTGAAGAGACTGAAGCCATGACAGAGGAAGAGACATATCTGGGGATAATGCAAGCTGAACAGTTAGAATACAAGGAGATTAAGGCCAGCCTGACTAAGAAATAACATACTGAGGGACGCCTCCGTAACCAGGTGGGCAGGAGCAGCAGTGCGTAGCATACGCTTCTTGATTAGACCAGGGTTCGAGCCCGTGACCACCAAATACAGAGGATGCAGAAAGGTCAGGGAATGACCACCTCACATATTGCCAGAGCAATACGGCCTTAGTTGCTAATGCTCCTTTAAAAAAACCAAATACAATACAATACATTCACACATGAGGAAATCTTTAGGGAAGGGATACTAGAAGTTTATAAAACTAATGAGCTATCAGTCTGTACCTTGGCAGGTATAGACTGATAACTGAAAGGAAAATGGAGAAATTGTTGAGGATGGACCTGAAAAAGGCACGTGGGGTAGATGGAATCTATCCAACTTTTTAAGGGAGGCATCAAAGGAGGTAAACAAACCCTTAGCCAGTATTATGAGAACATCCTTTGATTCAGGAGAGGTCCTTATGGACTGGAGAAGTGTGAATATATCCCCAATTCATAAAGGGTGATCAAAAGGCGAGTAATTACACACCTGTTAGCTTAATCTCTGTTCCAGATAAAATAATCAAATCACTGGTTAAAGAAAGATCATTTGGACAGCCATGCAGTTATACTGCAATCTGCAATCACAGCATTGATTTGTAAAGGGGCAGTCTTGTCTAACCAATCTGAGAGGTTACTATGATGCAGTGACCAAGGAACTGATGCAAAAAATAATTTTTACATCATATATTTGGGTTTCAGGAAGCCTTTTGATACTGTTGCACATAAAAGAGTGCTGTAAAAACTGGAGCAATGAGGCATTAACGGCAAGATACTGCTATGGATAAAGGGATGGTTAAGTGGAAGAAAACAGAGTAGTTATCAATGAGACCTGCTCTTTGTGGACTAATGTTATTAGTGGAGTTCCCCAGGGTTCAGTGCTGGGTCCATTGTTGTTTTCAATATTTATCATTGATATTGATGAAGGTATATCAGGCTTAATGTCTAACTTTGCAGACAACAGAAAAGTTAGCAGAGTGGTTAACAACAGGCATCAGGGTGAACTACTGCAGCAAGAGTTAGGAAAATTTAGTCGATGGGATGAGAAATGGCAGTTGAAGTTTAACATTAACAAATGCCAGGTATCACACAGTGACTTATCAACTGTGTGATACTACACTCAATGTAGTGGAGAATGAAAAAAAACTGGGGGTAATTGTGCAGTCAGAAATGCTCCGAGCAGTGCTGCCAGAACAGCTCATGTGGTTTTGTTAATGATATACAGAAACTTTGCTAGCAGAGACAAGGTGATTATCCCTTTGTATAAGGCCATGGTTAGGCCACATCTTGAGTACTGTATGGAAATTTGGAGGCCTCACTTTAGGAAGGATGTAGATCTGCTAGAATAGGTACAGAGAAGGGCAATCAGATTGGTGAAGTGAACAAAAGGGTGCCCTTATCTAGAAAGGCTTTATTTCTGCAAATTGCAGCATCTTAAGACCAGGCATCTGCAGGGAGATTTATTGACGGGTTTAAAGCCTTGGATGAGCCGAATATGAATGGTATTCTTCCACTTGCTGAGACTACACACGAGGGGTCGTAAATTCCAAGTCAAGGAATAATAGTTGCAGGATAGATGCGTGGAAGTTTGTTTTCAGCTGGTGGGTGGTTGATTGTTAGAGCAAACTTCTGTCTGTTGTTGTGGAAGTGGATGCATTGAATAAATTCAAGGGAGAACTAGACAAATTCTTGGCAGGTATAGATGGATGAACTGCGTGCACGTGTGTGTGTGTGTGTGTGTGTTTGTGTGTGTGTGTGTGTGTGTGGCTGATGCTATATAAGCTTGCTTTCTTGCATCATTTTCCATTTCTGCTACTACTAATAATAATAATAATTAAAACATGAAAATTACAATGAAAGTGTCAAGGTAACAAAAGTATTAAAGCAAAACACAACATTCAGTGAATAAAAAATTGATCACACCACTCTTGAAGCCTAACTCTGTTTTTAAACCTATTTATTCATGGAGTGATGGTTTTTGAAGATTCTGGGAAAGAAATTATATTGTTAGAATCAAAAATTATGCAGCTGTATAATTTTTAGCTAATTAAATAAAATTCATTACCATAAGGGAGCTTATTGTGTAAACATTTTACCCACTTTACCAAATTGATGAAATGTTTTACACTATATGCTCTGTTTTGGTAATGTGAATTTTTTCTACAGGTGAAATTTTTTCTGAAGATTAAAAGGTATTGGAGAAATACTTAGAAGAAATATGCAAATGAAGTGAGTGGAGGTAACATGGGTTACACATTTATAATACAGCTAAAGTCTATGACATTTTGGCCTCAAATACCTTATTATTGTGGTCTAAATGTCATAGGAACACAAATTGAAATTAGATTCATTTGTGTGTTAATTTATGTACTTCAGAAATTTAAATACAAATATCTTTTCTTTAAAAAAAAAAAATTAGAAATATACAATCATTGTAAAGATATATGTTACTAAAAGTAAATGCAGTAAACTCTTGAAATTACAGCACTTTAGAGTCTGTAATTCTTTAAATCCAGCACATTCTGCAAAGAAAAAAAAATCAAAATATTAAGAAAGTAATCTGGCGTCAATGATCACATTTGTATTTAAAAATCTGATGGCCTCTACAAAAAAACTGACTGGCCATTTGTTTAAAATATCAGACTTCTAAGACAGCCTCTTTCAGGACTAACAGGTCCCTCATTAGATGGCAGAAGGTATCAAGTGACAATGCACAAACAAAATAGTTGTAAACAAGTGTTTGATATGAGCTGCCATGCAGTATACAAATTAATTTTCAAAGTTGTAATACAGCTAAAGTTGTTTGTTGAAAGGAGTGTTCAATACCAGGGAAATACTTGCAAAGGGAAGTTTGTTCTGCTGTGAGAATTAGCATTAGCATTAATAGTGGCATATGATGCAAGAAAGCAAGCTTATAAAGCATAACAAAAAAAAAAAAAAAAAAACAGTTCCCATTCATCTACCCTCCATTCACTCCAAAAGTTCTTCCTTGAATTTATTTAAGCTATCAACTTTAGAGTCTGTGAGATAGAAAATCTGTTAAAGAGAAAGGGTGCAAGAATATTTGCTGATGCTATCGAGGCAGTGTTAGGTGGGTCGGAAAACTGCTAGCTTGGGGGGAGACAAAGAAGAATAGATTAACAGTAGCCACTGGCAGAGGTGAAAGAGATTCTTGCACTGCTTCTATTGGAATGAGCAGAAACCTGAAAAACAAGATGCAGGATATTTCAGAGACTGCTGGGAGTCATTGTGGTACAAGTAAACACATGGGTTGTGTTAGGGTAGCTAAGAATAGAAATAGGTGCATGTATACTTGCGTGTACACCAATGCTAGGAGTTTAGTAAATAAATTTGATGAATTTGAGGTATTGCTCAAAACATCAAAGACAGATATTGTTGGGATATCAGAGACGTGGTGTCACACAGATATAAGGAATGCAGAACTCGAAATTGGGGAGTACGTCTACAGAAAGGATAGACTGGATAGGAAGGGAGGAGGGGTTATGCTATTAGTTAAGAAATACATGAAATCCAAGGAAGTGAAGCCAGTGGACATCGCTGGACAGTGCAGTGTCGAGTCAGTTTGGTGTGACATAAGCATTGGGAGATCAAAATTGAGAGTAGGAGTATGCTATAGGCCTAATGACTCTAATGAATATAATAAGAAACTGTACAGGGAAATAGAGTGGGCCAGTAAATCTTATAATGGGAGATTTTAATTTCCCAGATATTGACTGGAATTTGGGGGCTGGTCACTCACACACTAGCAAGGCTTTTGTGAATTTATTGGATGATTGTTTTCTGAAGATATTCCGAACATCAGCATGTTCGGGAGGCAACTAGAGGGAGGAATACTCTTGATTTGATTATCAGCAGTGATTCTTCATGCATTAAGAACCTGCAGATAAATGAACCACTAGGTGGCAGTGATCACAGTGTGCTGAAGTGGGATTTACTCAAAGAAGAACTTCCATTAGGTGTAAAGGGAAGCGTTATTGCTTTCGTAAAGGCGACTACGATGGACTGAGACAGTATTTAAATGCTATGCAGTGGGACCAACTGATGATGTTACCAACAGCAAATGCAAAATGGGAAGCATTCAAAGAACTTATCTTGGAAGCTACTAGGATTTACATACCAACTAAGAAATATTGTTCAAGGTTTAGGCCTAAATGGATGTCAGATGAACTGATGAGGCATATGGCAGAGAAGAAACATGCATGGGATACATACAAATTAACACATGACACAGAAGCCTATGATAGATACAAGTTGATCTGTAACCAAGTTACAAAGGAGGTTAGGCAGGCGAAGGCAGATTACGAGAAATCTTTGGCAAGGGATGCAAAGAAAAACAGCAAAGAGTTCTTTACTTATGTAAACTCTAGAAGGAAGGGGATGAATCAGATTGGTCCACTTGATATTGATGGGTCAACTGTTGATGATCCTGCTCAGGTAGCTAACAAACTAAATGAATATTTTGCATTGACATTCACACATGAGGAGTTATTTAGCGAGGGGAAAGCCAGAGGTGTATTCAACTCTAGCAGTAAGCTAGAGAATCTTGTAATAACTGAGAGTAAAGTGGAGGAGAAATTGTTGAAGATAAACACAAGAAAGGCACCCGGGGTGGATGGGATCTATCCAGTTATATTAAAGAAGGCAGCAGAGGAAGTAAGCAAACCCTTAGCCATAATTATGAGAGCTTCCTTGGACTCAGGGGAGGTACCCACAGACTGGAGATGTGCAAATGTGACCCCAATTCACAAAGGAGGATCAAAGGCTGACACAAGTAATTATAGACCTGTGAGTTTAACTTCTGTTCCAGGAAAATTAATGAAGGCACTAGTTAAAGAAGCACTGCAGGATCATTTAGACAAGACTTTAGTTATAGCTCGGACACAGCATGGTTTTGTTAACGGGAAGTCTTTCCTGACCAATTTGATTGGATACTATGATGCAGTCACAAAGGAACTGGATGCAGGGAATAACTTTGATATTATATACTTGGATCTTAGAAAGGCTTTTGATACTGTTGCACATGGAAGACTGCTGCACAGATTGGAGCAGTGTGACATTGGAGGCAAATTGCTGCTGTGGATAAAAGGGTGGCTGAGGGGGAGAAGACAGAGAGTGGTAATCAATAGACACTGCTCGTCGTGGACTAATGTTATTAGTGGAGTCCCTCAGGGCTCAGTGTTGGGTCCATTATTGTTTTATGTATTCATAAATGATATTGATGATGGTATATCAAGCTTAATGTCGAAGTTTGCAGACAATACAAAGGTTGGCAGGGTTGTTAAGGACACTACTGATGCTATGCTGCTGCAACAGGATCTGGAAAGGTTGAGCAGATGAGCTGAGAGGTGGCAAATGAAGTTTAACATTGACAAATGTAAAGTACTACATATGGGAAACAGTAACCCCAGATCAACGTATCAACTCTGTGGTACTACGCTGACAGTGGTAGAGAATGAAAAGGACATGGGAGTAATTGTGCAGGCAGATATGAAGTTCTCTGAGCAGTGCAGACGAGCTGCAAGAGTAGCTCATGGTGTCTTGTCAATGATATACAGGAATGTTTCTAGCAGGGATAGGGATGTGATTATTCCCTTGTATAAGGCATTGGTCAGGCCACACCTAGAGTACTGTATACAAGTCTGGAGGCCTCATTTCAAGAAGGATGTAGAGCTGCTGGCACAAGTACAGAGAAGGGCAACAAGATTAGTGAATGGAACAAAGGGGTGCTCTTACGAAGAAAGGCTTAAGTTTTGCAAATTACAGTGTCTGGAGACTAGGCACCAGCGAGGTTATCTGATTGAGGTGTATAAAGCCTTGAATGGTTTGAGCATGCTCAGTGCTGATGGGATTCTTCCTCTAGCTCAGAAAAATCACCTGATAGGGCATAAATTCAAATTGAGGAAAGACAGATGTAGGATAGACGTGCGGAAATTTGCCTTTAGCCAGCGGGTGGTTGGTTGGTGGAACAGACTGCCATCCCTTGTGGTGGAGGTTGATAGCCTAAATAAGTTTAAGGCTCAGCTGGACAGGTATTTTGAACGAACAGAGGGGGTGAAGTGGAAGTGGTTTTTTTTTTTTTTTTTGGCTGATGCTGCATAAGCTTGCTTTCTTGCATCAAATGCCTCTACTAATGCTAATGCTAACTTCCACAACAGATGGAAGTGTGTTCCAGCAATCAACTGCTTGCTGGCTAAAGGCAAATTTCTGCACATCTGTTCTGCAACTGTCTTTCTCAATTTTAATTCTTGTCCCCCTCAGGTGATTAATCTGAGCTAGAGGAAGAATTCCATCAGCATTGAACTTGCTCAAACTATTCAAGGCCTTATACATCTCGATCAGACCACCTCACAGGTGCCTAGTCTCCAAATGCTGCAATTTGTTGAACTTAATACTTTCTTGGTAAGAGCATCCCTTTGTTTCCCTCACCAATCTCATTGCCCTTCTCTACTCGTTGGCACCTCCATAGGCAGGTGGGCAGGAGCAGCAGTGCGTAACACACACTCCTTGACTAGACCAGGGTTTGAGCCCGTGACCCCCAAATACAGAGGATGCGGAAAGGTCGGGGAATGACCACCGCATATCCACGGAGCAATATGGCCTTAGTTGCTAATGCTCCTAAAAACCAAATAACAACAACTCTACTCGTTCCAGCAGCCTACATCCTTCCTAAAATGAGGTTTCCAGACCTATATGCAGTACTCAAGGTGTGACCTGACCATTTATACAGGGGGATAATCACCTCCTTATCCCTGCTAGCAAAGTTCCTGTGTATCATTGACAAGACCTATGAGCTGCTCTAGCAGCCTGTCTGCACTGTTCTCAAAACTTCATTATTTAACTGCACAATCACCCTCATGTATTTTTTATTCTCCACTACCCTTACTGTAGTACAACAAGTACAACACAGTTTGTTGTTACTCTGGGATTACTGCTACCCATATGCACTACTCTGCATTCGTCAATTTTAAACTTTAGTTGCCACCTCTCAACCCATCTGCCCAACTTTTCTAGATCCTGTTGCAGCAACATACTGTTGTTATTGTACTAATAACCCTACCAATCTTTGCATCATCTGTAAACTTTGATATTAAGTGCTACACTATACGGGTACTTAAAGTGCCGGGGTCAGCTGGTATTGTAAGCATGTCCAAAACAGCAAACTACATGTAGTGTTTCTAA